>NC_052148.1:111712548-111885840 GCF_902713615.1 Scyliorhinus canicula | reverse complement strand
TCGCGCCCCGGGGACAGCCCGAGTTGCCGGTGCCTTGAGCCGGCCCTGGGTGCAAGCCATCAAACAGCTCCAGGGCCTGAGGCTGGATGAGGGCGGCCAATTTGCACGCTTTTCCTGGGTTCCTACACATGCGCGTCACGACCAAGGCGACAGCGAGGCTGAGGACTGATCTACGCAGGTGCGGTGGCGCACGGAGCATCCTGACGTCGGCACCATGACGTGCAACAACTGTGGCTCCGCCCATTTAAAGCAGCAATGTCCCGCGAAAACTCGACGCTGTCTCCAGTGTGGCAAGATTGGCCACTACACAGCCCTTTGCAGATCTGCTCAACTGCACAACACACAGCGATCCCAGCTGCAGCGCAGGAGCATCCGGTCAGTACAGCTACCCGTTGCAGACTCCGACATTCTTCGAGATCCCGACACCGAGGGCCTCACATCCCCATTCCGGCTGGGCATCATCACCAAGAATACGCTGCCTTCAGCAAAGTTGGTGAAACAATTCTCAGTGATGAGCATTGATCCGGACGACGAGTGGTGTGCCACCTTTACGGTCAACAAGGCTCGCATGTGCTTCAGGCTGGACACTGGCGCTTCAGCATTTCAAAGTCTGACCTTGACACCATCAAGCCAAGCATTCTTCCACTGGTCTGCCAGCTCCTCGACTACAATGGCAATGCCATTGCTGCCAGTGGCTCATGCCAGCTTGCGGTGTCCCATCGTTCTTCAAAGGCGACGCCGTGTTTTGAAATTGTAGGAACCAATAGAGCTTCCCTGCTCGGTGCTCGGGCCTGCAAATTCCTGAATCTTGTGCAGCGGGTTCACACCATGTCGTCCGCAGAGGCAACAGCCTTGCCAGATGTCAACTTCCAAGCCCAACTCGATGACATCATAGCACAATACCACAGCGTTTTTGAAGGAATGGGCACGCTCCCTTACCGATACAAGATACTGTTGAAACCGAATGCCACACCTGTGGTCCATGCACTGCGTCGGGTGTCGGCGCCCTTTAAGGACCGCCTCAAGCAGCAGCTGCGCGACCTCCAGGACCAGGGCGTCATTTCTAAGGTCACAGAACCCACAGACTGGGTTAGCTCCATGGTTTGTGTCAAAAAACCGTCAAGGGAACTTCGCATTTGTATCGACCCCAAAGATTTGAACCGTAATATCATGAGGGAACACTACCCTATACCTAAACGAGAAGAGCTAACCAGCAAAATGGCTCATGCCAAGTTTTTCACGAAGCTGGATGCCTCCAAGGGATTTTGGCAAATACAGCGGAACACGTCCAGTCGAAAGCTGTGCACATTTAATACCCCGTTCAGTCGCTACTGTTACAATCGAATGCCCTTTGGCCTCATCTCCGTCTCAGAGGTGTTCCACCGCATAATGGAGCAAATGATGGAGGGCATCGAGGGGTTGTGAGTGTACGTCGATGATATCATTATCTGGTCCACAACTCCTCAGGAGCACATCGATCGCCTCAACCGAGTGTTCCACAGGATCCACGAGTATGGCCTCCGACTCAATAGAACCAAATGCTCGATCGGTCAACCAGAATTCGTCGCCCGCCACAGGGACTGAATTTATTGACTGAATGTTGCATTATCTTGTGATCCGTTTGCACATCTGTACATATTGTTTTTTCTCCTAATTTGTTATCTGCCCTCTATCTGCACTAACACCTTCCTATGTAAATACGTTAACATACTTTGTATATAGTCAGGTTCCTGTAAACACACACTCACTATTTATTGATCTGCACACATTTTTTAAAAGTCAAAAAAAAAGGGGGGAGATGTCATAGTATACACACAGGTATATGATGGTCCACAGACAGCAGTGATTGACACACAGGATGAGCAATTAACACAGAACACAGCAGCCAATCACCAGACAGGACACGACCACTATAAAGCCAGAGGGCACTAGTTTTCCCGCTCTCTCGGGATCCAGCCTCTGAGACAGTCAGAGCTCGTGAGCAGCAACTAGAACATACACCATGTGGTAGTAAGATAGTTTGGTCAGGTTAGCCTCAGGTCTCCAGTTAAGTCAGCATAGTGTCAACCCACAGTTAAAGTATGTATGATAGTTAAGAGTTCAATAAAATCGAGTTGCATTTCTTCAAGTGTTGGAAGCCTGTCTCTCTCACTACTGCAGTAAACGCAGTCCTTGCAGACCCAGCTAACCCAACACATCAAGAACCAATGGCTCAGATCACAGCTATATTCCAGTCAAGAATGATAGTGGAAAATGAAACACCGAACCATGGGAGGGTGGTTCCACAAATATCCCATCTTCAATGAAAGGGGAGTTCAGTACCTCAGTGCCAAAGACATGGCTGAAAGGACTGAAAGGAGGAATTTCTTCACTCAGAGGATAGTCAAACATTGGAATTCTCGACCCCAGAGGTCTGTGGAAACTTAATTATTGAGCATGTTCAAGCCAGGAATCAATAGATTTCTTGATACTAATGGCATCAAGGGATATGTGGATAGCACAGGAAAATGTGGAATTCAGGTCGATGATTCGCCATGATCCAATTGAATGGCAGAGCAGGCAAAATGAGAAAAATGGCCTACTCCTTTTCCTATGTTCCCTGACAACACTGAATTTTTGTGCTCCAGAACTAGCCGCCTCTCCCAGCCAAGCACAGTGGGCAGCACGGTAGCACAAGTGGATAGCACTGTGGCTTCACAGCACCAGGGTCCCAGGGTCAATTCCCCACTGGGTCACTGTCTATGCCGGGGTGGGCAAACTATGGCCCGGGCCGCATGCAGCCCGCCAAAGGTCTTTATGCGGCCCACCAAGTCATTAAAAAAAAAAAAAAAATTTTTTAATTTTTTTTTTTTAATTTAAATTTTTTTTTTAAGGTTAATGGGGGGGGCTGTTGGGTTACTTACTGGTATAGGTGAATACGTTGACTTGAGTAGGGTGATCATTGCTCGGCACAACGTCGAGGGCCGAAGGGCCTGTTCTGTGCTGTACTGTTCTATGTTCTATATGAGGTGCCCAGAATCATAACCGGGTGAAGTAATTATTTTACTTAATATACTATGCGGCCCTTTAAATTGTGAATTTCTGAATGTGGCCCTTGCACGGAAAAGTTTGCCCACCCCTGGTCTATGCGGTGTCTGCACGTTCTCCCGTGTCTGCGTGGGTTTCGTACGGGTGCTCTGGTTTCCTCCCACGTCCAAGACGTGCAGTTTAGGTGAATTTGCCATGCTAAATTGCCCTTAGTGTCCAAAAAGTTTAGGAGGGGTTATTGGGTTACGGGGATAGGGTGGAAGTGAAGGCTTAAGTGGATCGGTGCAGACTCAGTGGGCTGAATGGCCTCCTGCACTGTGTGTTCTATGTAATTCTATGTAAGCTGTTCCAGCCAGCTGAATACTGACATCAATCCAACAATGTGGACATTTGCCACACTATGTCCTGCTCATGAAAAGCAGAACAAATCCAATCCAGCTAAGTACCACCCATCAGTCTATTCTCAATCATCCACACAGAAATGCAAGGTGTCATTGACGGTGCTATTAAGCCTACTACCAATACTCAGTTTGGGCTCTGCCAGGACCACTCAGACCCAGGCCTCATTGTCACCTTGGTCCAAACTTGGACAAAAGAGCTGTGTTCCAGAGGTGAAAGGAGAGTGACTGTCCTGGATATCCATGCAACATTAAACGATTGTGGCATTAAGAAGCCTAGCAAAACTAGAGTCAATAGGAAATCCGGGGAAAGCTTCCCACTGGTTGGAGTCACGCCTAGCACAAAGGAAGACTATTTGCCGTTGTTGGAGGCCAATCACGACCAGTCCTGGGATGATAGCTACAGAATCCCTCAGGTCAGTGTCTTAGGCCCAAATACCTTCAGATGCTCGTCAATCAACCTTCCCTCTATAATAAGGCCAGAAGTGGGGATTGTTGTTGACGGACTGCACAATGTTCATACCTTTTGCAATTCCATAGTCGGTTGCTAAGAGCAGCACGACCTGGCGAAACATTCAGGCTTCAGCTGATAGTGGCAAGTAGCATTTGCAGTGCAGAGTGCTGGGCAATGACATTCTCCAACAAGAGAGAAAGGATATAACCATCTCCCCTTGACACACAGCAAAATTACCATTGTTGAAATGCACACATCATGATCTGGGGGTTATCAGTGACCAGAAATACTCTTAACGACAAGAACAGATCAAGGCTCAAGGTTCGCAGAAAATAACTTACCACATGACATGCAAAATCTATCCACATCTACAAGACACTAGTCAGGATTGTGATGGAATGTTCTCCCACTTGCCTGGATGAGTGCAGCTCCAACGACAGTCAAAAGGCTTGGCACCATCCAAAACAGAGAAGCCTGCTTGATCAATACCCCATCCACCACATCAAACACTAATTCCCTCACCACTGATGCACAATGGCAGCAGTTTGTACCTTCTAGAAGGTACCTGCAACAATTTTTCAAGGCTCTTCAATATGCTTTCAAACCCATGGCCTTGATCACTTAGAAGAAGCTAGGGCAACAAACACATAGGAACACCACCATCAGCAAATCCTCTCTAAGCCACAAACCCTTGTGACTTAGAAATATAACGCTGTTCCTTCACTGTTACTGGGTCAAAATCCTGATCCCCTATCTCACAGCATTGGGGGGTGAATCTACATCTCATGGTCTGCTGCAGTTCAAGGTGACAGCTCATCATCACCTTCTCAAGGATAATTAGGGATGAGCAATAACTACTGGTCCAGCCAGCAATGCCCACATCCAAGGAATGCATTAAAATTACTTGTGTGCATTTGTACTGTTGAAAATTATACAGCAATATCTATTTTAATTTTTCCAATTAAGGAGCAATTTTAGTGTAGCCAATCTACCTACCCTGCACATCTTTGGGTTGTGGAGGTGAAACCCTCGCAGACACAGGGAGAATGTGCAAACTCCACCCGGATAGTGACCTGGGGCCAGGATTGAACCTGGGTCCACAGCGCCGTGAGGCAGCAGTGCTACCCACTGCACCACCATGCCGCCCGTGCAATTAATCGCTTTAATACAAATCAGTACAAGTGCCACACCATTTCAATTCTAATTATACTTTGGTGTAGACCTGTGACTGATGCCCTCAAAGGCAGAAAAAGTGAGAGGTGTGAGAGGAATAGTGGATGCATAGGATTCCACTCTGTAATTCCTTATCCTTGTGAAAATTAAAAAATGTGAGATGCACTGAAATGATAGTTTTAGGTTATCGAACAATTGCTTTCACAAATCTGTCTTGAGTGAAATTCTTTTACAGTTTTCACTTTTCATGGACACAGGCCTGCCTGAATCCTCTGGGATTTTGCGTAAAGGTCTAAGATCCTCTCACTGCTCCATCTCACACTCTAATGCCGGACTTTACTAACACTAAGCCAAAAACACTGCAAATGTTTTGATCTGCAAAAACAAATTGTTCCCTTTTTCATTCCTATTCTGTTTGAAGATCACTTCTGTACAAAGGTCTGTGTGAATGACTGCAGTGTATGATTATGCAACTTTAAACAAAAAAAAAGCTGTCAGTGTCTATTCTTAACCAATACAACCTGGTAAACTAGAGAGCTGTTCAGACTTTGCTTATGATGCAGAAAAGAATTGCAACCAGAAACCCATAATCTACATACAGTGCAATAACTTTCAGGACATTTACACAGCCTGGTTTAAATCCATATCAATATCTTTCAGCTCATTTACACAACATGGCTTAAATCTATATCAGCCTCCCATTAATACAAACTATGGAATACAATTGGAAAAGTGAAGTCAGTCAAATCAAATCTTGGCAAGCTCTGTGGGATCACCTCCATAAAACTTCATCCGCTGGTAGCATATCAGTATTCAGTGTAGAGTTAACTTTAAATGTTTCCAGGTAGTTAACTGGAGGATTTGCAGACTTTATAAACTTCATTTTTAAACTTATAACCATTGGCAGAGCCACCCATCCTGTTGGCTCTTTAGTGACATTAAAAAGTGACATTTGAATGCATGAAATAGAGTTCTCACACATCTGTCAACCTCATGTTTGCCACACCAATACAAGTCAGGACCACTGTATCTCAAGCAGTTGCCAGTCTGAAACAGTAATGGATGAGTATATTTGAGGGATTTATTCAATTTAACCAGTGTAAAATTCGTGAATATTACATTTGTCAGAGATAATGTTCACATCAGTCCGAAACAAAAACTTATGCAATATGATAAGAAGCTTGATAATTTGTGGAGAAACACAAAATGCAAGTTTATATATTTGAAACAATCTAACTTCAATATCTATCATTTAAAGGAATAGGGATTAAAAATCAAGTAAACAGCCGGGATCTTTATGGGGAAAGTTAACTGGAAATATGTTATCACTAATGTAATTAAAGTATCATATAGAAAGGCCACAGTACAAAAAGAGGCCATTCAACCCATTGTGTATGTGCTAACCCTCCGAAGAAGCAATTCACATGGTGCCACTCTACCTTTCCCTGTAGGCCTGCACTTTTTTCCTTTTCAAATAATTATCTATTTTCCATACATTCCAGATCCTAACACTCACTGTGTCAAGATGTTTTCGTCATGTTGCAGCTGCTTCTTTTGCCAATTACCTTAAATCTTTGCCCTCTAATTCTCGATCTTTCCACAATGGGAGCAGTTTCTCTCCATCAACTCTATCCAGACTCCTCCTCATGATTTTGAATACCTCGATCAAATGCCTTTTCAACTTTCATTTCTCCAAGGAGCACAATTCCAACTTCTCCCATCTTTCCACGTAACTGAGGCTCGTCATCACTAGAATCATTCTCATGAATCTTTTATGCACCCTCTCGAATGTCATCAGATCCTTCCTCGAGTGTGTTGCCCAGAACTGATGCAATCCTCCTGTTGAGGCCACTCCAGTGATTTATACATGTTTTAAACAAAGATTCCTTGCTCTTGTACTCAATGCCCCTATTGATAAAGCCGAGAATGCTGTATGCTTAATTAACCACTCCCTCAACCCGTTCTGCCACCTAGAATGATTTATGTACATATACACTCAAGTCCCTTTGCTCCTGCACCTCTTCTAGAATGCACACTTTATTGTATGTTATCGGTGTTTTTCCCGACCAAAATTAATTACTTCCCACTTATTTGCAATAAGTTTAATCTGCCTATTACACCAACCTTCCTATGTCCGTTTGAAATTCTACACTATCCTCTTTATGGAATACAATACTTCCAAGTTCCATATCATCCACAAATTTTGAAATTGTGCCCTATGCATCACAGTCAGGGTCATTAATATATATTAAAGGGGCGGGATCCTAAATCCGATTCCTGGGGAATCCCAGTATAAACCTTCATCTAGTCTAAAAAGCAATCATTCACAAATACTCTGTTTCCTTTCACTCAACCAATTTTATATCCTTCTTGCTATTGTCCCTTTTATTCCATGAGCTCTAACTTTGCTTGTTGTGCAGCACTGTATCGAATGCCTTTGGGAAGTCCATGTACACCATATCAACTGCATTACCCTCATCAACCCTCCCTGTTACCGAACCAAAGTAGAGAAAGTTTGTTGAACACAATTTGTCCTTAACAAATCCAAGCGGGCTTTCCTTAATTAACCTGCATTTTCCCAAGCAACTATTAATCTTGTCCCAAATTATCAGCTTTTCCACCACTGCCTGGCTGTAGTTGCTGGGTTTCTCGTTAGATTTTTTTGAGCAAGGGTGCAACATTTACAATTCTCCAGCCCTCTGGCACCACCCCTGAGCCGAAGGAAGATTAGAAAATTATGCGAAGAATAACTTTCAAAAGTGTGTGTGCAATAAGTGATGGTTCTGTGTGTGCTTGCAACAGACAGCTAGAAAAATGGCTTCAAAGTCCTTGCAAAGTACTTTTGTCAGGGCTCCTGTTTTCCTGTAAAGTCACCAGATACATCAGCTAACTTAATTTTAGAGCACCGAGACAATGCTTCAAATAAGAAAAATCTTAGCTATTTAAGGTACGAAGTAGGAATTTTTCCTGCATTCTTCTTATAGTTAAAGCTGTCAGAACCGGTCATTGGTGACACCACTGAGCAAAAGGTCAAACTGTTCCCTCTGAAAGAGAGTGATACTCTACTGTGCCTTTTGTCTATGGCATTTCTGTCTAATCACCAGAAATCGGCACAAAGTTGTTTCCCCTCTTCTGTTAAATGCTGGGAACCACCCGGGCTAACAGTCTTTAAGCCACTGCCTGCCCAACTGGTTATTTCCATTACTTTTACTCCCCTTTCACCACTTAGCCTGGGATTAGGTGTTAATTTTCCTCACTGCATTTTGTACAAAAAGTGGGCTTGCTTCACTATTAACAATTTAAAAGTCAATTACCAAGCAGTTTCTCAACGAATCTATAGGTTTGATTTTGTTGTACTGGGAATAAGCCCTCAGAATGGATTGGGAAATGAAGGAGCAGCCTCAGGAGATTAAGAAAATGCTGATACTCTCCAACCCCCCAACACACTTATTGCCAAGGACATTGAATGTCAAGACAACAAGAACGTTGATCACAGGTATGTTCCAACAACCCACAATCTAGATGCACTAATACTCCATTCTTATACACAAAGCGATACAATAAATGAGAATATATGCTATTTTCATACATTTATATATATAAATGGCACTATCTACTCAACACTGCATTGGCATTTTAATCTGTGATTCACTGTTAAGTGTGTTAACATGCATATAGTTTGCAAAAATGCCATTTGTTCATCCTTTGCAGAAAAATACACTGGCCCAGGAATTTTGGAGGATATCATACAAATGATAAGTGTTTGTGGGATTGCAGATTGTATGGTGTATATGCTGCTGGTAAGCAATGTTCCATGCAATGATTGCCATGTAGATATCCAATTTGATAGCCAGATATAAAGTGAAACAGTTTAGCCTCAAATAAGTTTTTTGAGTTTATATTATAACCATGATGGCATAACAAGGCTAAAATCACAGATCAGTGCGATAAAATCATAGCGTGACGATGCACCATGATGTGATAGTGATTCCTATCACAACAGGTTTTTTTATTAATTCAGGGGATGTGGTGTGTCACTGGCAAAAAATCAGTATTTATTGCCCATCTTTACAAAGAATGGATGTGAGCCACCTTCCTAAGTCACTGCAGTTTTTGTGGTTGAACCATTGCAGTGATCCAGGAATAGATCATCCACACAACCCTCTCAGATTTAGACGGTCCACAGCCCTGAAGTAACCAGCATGTATAGTAACCTAAACAAATGAGATCATACAAGTATAATCACATCACCTGAGGTTGGCCCAGATAATGTGTCAGGTAGTGTGGAAGGAGAAGCTAGCTAAAATCAGTCGAAATACAAATACACCCAAGTAAAGAAATCTACCAGAACACACTACGCCCACAGTGAGAAAGCAGATGAATTGTTACTCTTTGCAGATACAGTGATATCTGTACCCAGTTCTTATACCCATCACAGCTGGGCACAGGCCCAGACATGCTACTAGGTAATGACATCTCCAACCAAATAGTTCCAATGATATTGTTTAGATCAGTCATGGGTGCAGAAGTTTCCCTGTTGATCTGCAGTATGACAGGAGATCAAGCAAAGGCAACAAAGCTGATCAAAGAGTGAGAAGGAAGGTGGAAAGACGAGTTTCTAAGCAGGAGGCCATTGTTATGAAGATGTGTTATATAGAATAATAATTTAGTCAGTGGTTGGACATGTATATGAATGTTTGGAAGAAAACCCCCCACTTTTTCAAAGGGACACTGGCCTACAGCAGTTATTTTTGCATTTGCAAAGGACACAAGCAGTTTTATTGAGATGCAGACTTTATGGTGCCCTCGGAGATAGTGACTAGGCCAAGGCCAGATTGAATTCAGAGAGCGGTCACATGGCCTAACTTATAGGTGAAATATAGTACATTTGAATTTATAGAGAGACTTTCGCAGGGACAATAGCCTTACCCTCTCTCTTTCTCTGATACTCTCTCATCAAAGCTGAACTGTTTGTGATTTAAAAACCCACCAGAAGACCTCATTGCTGCAAACTGAGAGTTCTTAAAGATGGATTCCATTTCAATAAGACTGCCTCCAAAAGAAAATGAATCAATCAGCCTTGACTGCTCCAGTGAGAAACCCAAGTACCAGGAGGTAGTATGGAAAATGATCCTTCTGTTATAAACAAGCATCCAGACAAACCGTGATTTTTCTCTCACTTTCATTTTTATTTGGTCAAGTTTTAAGATCTGATAATCTACATTTTTACTTATTTTTACATGTTTAGTGGTGGGATGGGGAAGGGGGTTATGTGTGTTTAGCTTTGACATTAGTGGGTAGTTGGACATAATTGTGCATTTTAAACCTTTTGTTAATAATTGCTGCTTCTTTGCCAGAGTGAGTTTTAACAATAAAACTATTTACCTGTTAACTAAAGGAACCTGGCTGGCTATTTCTTGCTCTGAGGTACATACTGTTAAGAGTTGTTGCCATCTAAGATGCAAAGGATCATGGGAATTATGGCCAACCCAGGCCTCAGACAGATACAGAGCCTATGTGTATCTGAAACACAGATAACCAGACCTGATCGAAACCCCCGCTCGTTTGCATTTTAATGGCCCATTTTCCCAGGACAACAGAACTCTAATTAAGCAACCAGTACAGCCACAGACTGATCGGCTCCACTCCCCTTACTCAGAAAGCACAACTGCCAAGGTCAATGACCGCTAAGGACCCGCCCAGCCACCAAGGCACCCACCCCTTTATTGGACAAAATCAAAGACAGTGATCAGAGCCCTGTCAAACTATTGGGTCCAAGGTTAAGGACCGCCCCAAAGAGCACAAAATCCCAGATGGATGAAAGAGAACACAGCCATGTGTTCTGTCTCTTTTGGATCCGGCCTGTACCAACCCAATTGTAGCAGGAACAGCCAGACAAGTTCAAGACCAAGTTCGCTACCTGACAGATACACCCAGCAGAGACAGAGTCAGTTTCTTTGAACCAGCCAAGTAAAATCCAGATGAAGGCCTTATCCATTTGCACAGTGCTGGTTGCCCTGAAGTTAAGTATAGGTTATTGTAGCTGATAGGTGTAGTTTAACTTGTAATAGACATTGGGCGGGATTCTCCGACCCCCCCGCCGGGTGGGAGAATCGCCGGGGGGCTGCTTGAAACCCACCCCCGCCGTCCTCCCAATTCGCGCGCCCCCCAAAAACCGACCCGTGTGAGTCGCGCCGCCCGCCTCGGATAATGGCGAGGTCCGGCGCAACTCAATGGGCGAGGGCCGCCCGAATTCTCCGGCCCGCGATGGGCCGAAGTCCTGCCTGTCTGTAGCCAGTCCCGCCAGCGTAAATCAGAGTAGGTCCATTACCGGTGGAACCTGGCATGCGTGCGGGATCCGGGGTTCCTGGGGGGTCGCGGGTGCATCTTGCCCCGGGAGGTGCCCCCACGGTGGCCTGGCCCACGGTCATGGCCCACCGATCCGCATGCGGGCCTGTGCCGTGGGGGCACTCTATTACTCCGCATCGGACGTTGTGGTCCTCCGCGATGGCCGATGCAGAGACAAACCCTCCCGTGCATGCGCGGAGATGCAACACAATTGAAAGTAACAGATAATTCTTTAAAAATTACCCAAAATCTTTGGCCCTCGGCTGACCAATAACTACAATCACCAGTTTGGTAGATTTAAACACAACTAATTTTTTATCAATTACAGTAACTGTAATAAAATATGCAGCAAATGCAACTGGTTAACTAATATCTAATTTCCATCTCTTAGAACTTAGAACAGTACAGCACAGAACAGGCCCTTCGGCCCTCAATGTTGTGCCGAGCAATGATCACCCTACTCAAACCCACGTATCCACCCTATACCCGTAACCCAACAACCCCCCCCCCCCCCTAACCTTACTTTTTAGGACACTACGGGCAATTTAGCATGGCCAATCCACCTAACCCGCACATCTTTGGACTGTGGGAGGAAACCGGAGCACCCGGAGGAAACCCACGCACACACGGGGAGGACGTGCAGACTCCGCACAGACAGTGACCCAGCCGGGAATTGAACCTGGGACCCTGGAGCTGTGAAGCATTTATGCTAACCACCATGCTACCATGCTGCCCTCCTCTTATCTCACCCCCTCCACCTTCTATATATATATATGCAAACACACAAGACAGACATACAAACACAGAAGGGGAAAGAGGGGTGCAAAAAATATAATGAAAGTAAAAGGATAAGCTTTTGTTTCAGATGATCGCCTTTAGCACACCTTCCTTCAGCCTGGGCTTTCAGTTTGGAATGATTCATCCAGGTTCTCTACAGATTCAGAAACACACCAGCGACACAGCTTTTCTGGAGGAATGATGTGGAGATGCCGGCGTTGGACTGGGGTGAGCACAGTAAGAAGTCTTACAACACCAGGTTAAAGTCCAACATGTTTGTTTCAAACACTAGCTTTTGGAGCACTGCTCCTTCCTCAGGTGAATGAAGAGGTATGTTCCAGAAACCTATAGATAGACAAATTCAAAGATGCCAGACAATGCTTAGAATGCGAGCATTTGCAGGTAATTCAGTCTTTACAGATCCAGAGATAGGGGTAACCCCAGGTTAAAAAGGTGTGAATTGTCTCAAGCCAGGACAGTTGGTAGGATTTTGCAAGCCCAGGCCAGATGGCGGGGGATGAATGTAATGCGACATGAATCCCAGGTCCCGGTTGAGGCCGCACTCATGTGTGCGGAACGTGGCTATAAGTTTCTGCTCGGCAATTCTGCGTGGTCGCGTTTCCTGAAGGTTGCCTTGGAGAATGCTTACCTGGAGATCAGAGGCTTAATGCCCTTGACTGCTGAAGTGTTCCTCGACTGGAAGGGAACATTCCCGCCTGGTGATTGTTGCGCGATGTCCGTTCATTTGTTGTTGCAGCGTCTGTATGGTCTCGCCAATGTACCACGTTTTGGGACATCCTTTCCTGTATGAGGTAGACAAGGTTAGCCGAGTCGCACGAATATGTACCGCATGCCTGGTGGATGGTGTTCTCATGTGTAATGGTGGTATCCATGTCGATGATCTGGCACGTCTTGGAAAGATTGCCATGGCAGGGATGTGTGGTGTCGTGGTCGCTGTTCGGAAGGCTGGGCAGTTTGCTGCAAACAATGGTTTGTTTGAGGTTGCGCGGTTGTTTGAAGGCAAGTAGTGGAGGTGTGGGGATGACCTTGGCAAGATGTTCATCTTCATCGATGACACGTTGAAGGCTGCGAAGAACATGTCGTAGTTTCTCCGCTCCGGGAAAGTACTGGACGACGAAGCGTACTCTGTCGGTTGTGCCCTGTCTTTGTATTCTGAGGAGGTCGGTGCGGTTTTCTGCTGTGGCGCGTTGGAACTGTCGATCGATGAGTCCAGCACCATATCCCGTTCGTACAAGGACATCTTTCAGTGTCTGTAGATGTGTGTTACGCTCCTCCTCGTCTGATGGCTTCTTTAATGTGTTTAGGGTGGAAGCTGGAGAAGTGAGGTTATCCGTGGGGTTGTGGTAAAGCGATGTGCTGAGGTGACCGTCCTTGATGGAGACGAGTGTGTCCAAGAATGCAACTGATTTTGGAGAGTTGTCCATGGTGAGTCTGATGGTGGGATGGAACTTATTGATGTTATTGTGTAGTCGTTTCAGTGATTCTTCGCCGTGGGTCCAAAGGAAGAAAATGTCATTGATGTATCTGGTGTATAACATCAGTTGAAGGTCCTGTGCGGTGAGGAGGCCTTGTTCAAACTTGTGCGTGAAGATGTTGGCGTATTGAGGTGTGAGGTTGGTCCCCATGGCTGTTCCGTGCATCTGGATGAAGAACTTGTTGTCGAAGGTGAAGACGTTGTGATCCAGAATGAAGCGGATGAATTGCAGAATTGCATCTGGAGATTGGCAGTTGTCGGTGTTGAGTACTGAGGCTGTTGCAGCAATGCAGTCACCATGGGGGATGCTGGTGTAGAGTGCCGAGACATCCATTGTGACGAGGAATGTTCCTGGTTCAATTGGTCCATGGGTGCTGAGTTTCTGTAGGAAGTCCGTCGTGTCGCGACAGAAGCTGGGCGTTCCTTCTACGATGGGTTTCAAGATGCCCTCGATGTAGCCAGAGAGGTTCTCACACAGGTTCCATTGCCTGAAACAATAGGACGGCCTGGTGTGTTGGCCTTGTGTATTTTCGGGAGGCAGTAGAGATCTCCAATGCGGGGAGTACGTGGGATGAGAGCACGTGGGGTGCTCTGAAGGTCTGGATCCACGGTCTTGATCAGTCTGTTGAGTTGGCGGATGTGTTCCTTGGTCGGATCTGCAGGTAGCTGTCTGTAGTGTTCCTGGTTGTTGAGTTGTCGGTATACTTCTTTGCAGTAGTCCATTCTGTTTAGTATGACGGTGGCCCCACCTTTGTCTGCTGGTTTGTTGATGATGTTGCGGTTGGTCTTGAGAATGCGGATGGCGTTGCATTGTGCTTGGGTGATGTTCGGGGCTGTCTTGTGAATGCGACTGATGAATCTGACATTGACGCGACTCCTGACGGCTTGAGCATACATGTCGAGTCTAGGGCAGCGGCCTTCCGGAGGGGTCCAATTCGAGCCTTTCCTCTTTGCACCGCAGATCTCGCGGTCTGCTGTTCCAGTTCATTGGTAGTCTCCTTGGGTTCGCTGTCAGCCTCTTGGGGTCTGTGGAAGAATTCCCGGAGCCTCATTCACCTGATGAATTCCTCCATGTCTGCCGCGAGACTGATGGGTTCCATTTTGGTGGTGGTGCAGAAATTGAGCCCTCTTCTGAGGACTTTGATTTCGTCTAGTTGAAGGGTGTAGTCCGATAAGTTGAGAATAGATTTCCCTATATTGTTCTCTACTGTGGTACCGGGGGAGGCTTGGTTGCTGCTGGTGGTTATGCCGAATTTCTCAAGCTTCCTGTTCTTGGTGTGCATATAGGTGGCATAGTATCATTGTCTCATCTGTTTGGCCGTGTTCTGCAGCTGGTCTGCTGCATCCTGAGTGCAAGTTGAGAATATGGCCTATATCTTGGTTTCCAGGTTGCGTCGTCTGCTGTAGAGCCTCCTTACGAGGTGCTTGAGGAGTGTGAGAGAGTTGTGACGGCAGAGTCTCTCAGCGTAGTCTGTGTTGTGGGTCGACTTGAGTGGGTTGTGATCTGTAGCCCTTTTGGGGTCTTATCTGCTTTCTTGTATCTTTGTAGAAACTTAATGTCAGTGTCTATATGCGCGATCTTCCTGGAGATCCTCTCCACTTTGAGCCGGCAGTTTGCGGTGTCGATGGTAGCCTTGATGTGGAGATGCCGGCGTTGGACTGGGGTGAGCACAGTAAGAAGTCTTACAACACCAGGTTAAAGTCCAACATGTTTGTTTCAAACACTAGCTTTCGGAGCACTGCTCCTTCCTCAGGTGAATGAAGAGGTATGTTCCAGAAACATATATAAACAAATTCAAAGATGCCGGACAATGCTTAGAATGCGAGCATTTGCAGGTAATTCAGTCTTTACAGATCCAGAGATAGGGGTAACCCCAGGTTAAAGAGGTGTGAATTGTCTCAAGCCAGGACAGTTGGTAGGATTTTGCCAGCTCAGGCCAGATGGTGGGGGATGAATGTAATGCGACATGAATCCCAGGTCCCGGTTGAGGCCGCACTCATGTGTGCGGAACGTGGCTATAAGTTTCTGCTCAGTGATTCTGCGTTGTTGAGTATCCTGAAGGCCGCTCTTTCTGGAGGAAGACAGCGTGCGAGAGAGAAACTTACAGTTCCTTATCTGAGTGTCCAGGACCTGACTGTCCTTTCCTTGGTTCTCTGAAAACCAGCCCATAATGATAGGACCCAATCACCACTGTTGCCGGGTAGGATACGGCCTTTTGGCCAATTCAATGACCACCAGCCAACCAATCGAACTGACTCCTTCCGATCTCCTCGGTGCCACAAAGTCTGAGTTCTGATGTTCGAAAGCTAGCACAGTGTACTATTTTGTAACTTTTGAGTTTCTCACTTCCTCTGCTCAACTTAAAGGTATATGTCCATTAAACATCCATCAATCAAAAATGATAACGGCAAAGATGAAAGAAATGGGAAATAAGGGAGTCAAAAGGAAGGGCCCTTAACAGTACATGAACATGGACATTTTATTTAGCTGGAGAGAAGGGAGCAAAGCAAGCATTCGGCTTCACCATGATTGCAGGCTTCCCCATATCACACACTGCCATAGTGTGCTAACCTGGTGCTCTGTAGGTGCTGCATGTTAATTCAGAGATATACTACAAGCGGAAGGGATTCCACTTTTTCAATGTGTGGCTGTTTTGTGACCATACCCAGTGCATTATGCAGGTTAGTGCCCAGTATCGTAGCTGTGGGCCATTATGCCTTTATTCTGCATCATTCCACTGTACCATCAGCATTTAAGGCACCACAAGGCACCAAAAGAAAGATTTGCATTTATACAGGATCTTTCACAATCATCAGATATTCCAAAGTGCTTTACAGTCAATGAAATGCTTTTGAGGTATCGTCGTCACTGTTGTTATGTAGGAACCACAGTAGTTAATTTGCACACAGCAAATTCCACAAACAGCAATGCGATAAAGCCAGTATGGGAATGTCAGCCAAGATTGTTATGCCACAACCTTCTCAGTAGTCAATTGAGTGAAGTCTGGCACACATGATGACAGCGGTTATCTGGTGACCACCTGGTTCATGACTCTGATGTGCAGCTTGCAAAAAAGAAAACCCTGCTGCCCCATAAAATAACATCAAGCATTGGAATGCTTCAGCAATGTTTCTGCTATCTGGATCACTCTGGACTATTCTTCAAAGCACATGTCAGGTTTCAGCATCGCCTGCTGAACCGTGAACAACCTCATCATCTGAGGGCATAGCTCTTGTCACTAGGTATATGACAAGCAGCTGAGGAGAAAGAAGAGAAAGAGAAAGAGAAAGAAGAGAGGAGGCAACAGAGTACCTGTCCACAGGTTTGACCATGATCAGCTTACCCAACTGTGATACCAGAGAACAATACTAATTTCCCATTCAACTGCAGTGCCAAACCCTTCCAACACTCTGTTACTGGTCATCGCATTGTTCTCTTTACCACTATACTACAATAAAAACCATCAAAAAACGAACATTCCCAACCAACTTCAAACTATCTAAAGTACCAGACAAAAGACAACCGATCAACCCTGTGAATTCCCTTATTTCCTGTTTTTCATGTGTCTTTTCCTGGTCAGTGTTTCTACACAGCCCTTAGGGCTGCAGCATGGCTGGTGGAAGGCTGCTTCCTTTCACTGGGGAAGATTCACGATGGCCTTACGGGATGTCTTCAAGCAGCTCTGGCCCTAGGAGGCCCAGCTTTGAAGTGCATCACTTGAGCAAGGCTGGCAGGAAGTCATGGAGCATGAACCTGCTGCCTCTCTCAAGATGACAGCGTCCCAGTGCTTTCCCTCTCACCCCCATCACTGCCACTTCCGTGGGGTAGCACCTCTGTAAACCTAGAAATTTGTTGGTGGACAGATTGCTGGACTGTTGCAAGACCCTGAAAATCCTCTTAACTGCAGCAGGCTCAGCTGGTGTGGCAACATGCTGCACTCACAAGGCAACGGTATGAAGTTCCACTCCAGCCCTGAGACATTGTTTGGCTTCTCCTTGTCCTGCAATGAAGCTGAATCATTGGACACCAGTTGATTGGCTTACAGCATTGTGAAGTATGTGGGTGTGAGGTGAAGCTATGAATATGAGTAATGAGTCATGATTGATAAAATGTTTATTGGTGGATGTGATGAACTGAGCAGTTTGTTAACCCTTGATGCTGTTGGCGGAATAGGCATTTTAAGATGTATTCATTAACCTTGACCACGCAGGTGAGGTCATTTGACTTTTTCTGCACTGCATCCAGGTTGTAGCATTTCAGGATGTACAGATATTTTTAAGGGTTCATTTTGGAGTTCAACCAAATAGAACTGCATAGCTTACCAGAATTCCTTCGTGTCTCTTGAGTACTCCTCATTAGGGCAGTAGATAGCAAGTGCGTCTGGAACCAAACTGATGGAACGCTAGCCCCCAGTGATGGGCCAACTCTACAGATTTCACCAGGCAAGCAGGCTGGCTGGTCAATCATCAACCGTGTCCTGCAATACTGGGCAAGTTTGACGTCAGCCACAGAAGACTGACTTGGTTCAGATCTTCCAGCACTCATTTCATTGAAGGAGCCATCCAGCCACTGGCACCAGGCCCTTTGACAGCGCTTGACCTTACGCGTGTTTAATTTCTGCTGGTTCAGTTTGTGTACGGCCAAGGAAATTCCCAGCATGGGAAATCCCAAACCTCAGTCCCACCATCTAGTCCTTGTGACCATGTGTGACGATTTTACGTTTTGTTAAAAATATTTGATTTTATTGTTTGCCATAATTGCATCATTTGCTCATCAAGAGGCACCAAACTCTTCACTGTACAAAGAAATTCAAAAAGTACAAGGAACCGCAGCAGCTGCTATACTTGTCCTTTCTCGATCTCCCAAAAGCCTTTGACTCTGTCTACAACAAAGGCTTATGGAATATCCTATTTAAACTTAGTTACCCTCAGAAATTTATCACCATCCTCTGCCTACTCCATGATGACCCTCACCGACAGAGCCACCGCAGACTTTCTCTCAGTGAAAACAGGGTTCAAGCAAGGTTGTGTCACTGCTTCAACTCTCTTCGCCAATTCCCTCACTGCAACATTGCCCCTCACCTCCAGAAAATTATCGATGGGGATGGAGATAATCTACTGAACTGATAAGAAACTATTCAACCTAAGCCACCTTCAATCCAGAACCAAAATCACCCAAATTTCAGCCATTGAGCTTCAATATACTAATGACGCTTCATTCACACACTGAGCTGCAGTTCACTATTGACTCCTTCTCCAAAATATATGAGAAAGTGGGCATTTGATTAAACACCTGGAAAACTGAGATCCTCTTCCAACCAGGTCTGACAGTACATTGTTATGGGCCAGGACTTAGAAACTACAAAATATATTGTGAAGTTCACCTGAATTATAACTTTTATGTTGAATTTGGCTAGGATGGGCACTTCATGTGTGATTCATCAGACTTCCTAGACTCACATGACAACATCTCCACCCCGTCAATTATGAGCAACAGTGAGTCCCTGCAACAAAATTCACCATCGCCTCCAATGTGTCAGCTCAGCCTCAGCCCAACTGAGGAAAAGAACATTTGAGGACCAGGATTTCAAACCCAAGATTGAGGTCATTGTTTTCCCAGGCCGCAGTGATCCCTACGCTCCTACATGCTCCAGTGAGACTTGGAAATGCTATAGCAAAGCACAAGAGAAGTACCATCAGGTGTGCCTTCAGAAGATCTTCCAAATCCGGTGACAAAGAAGATGGTCCAACAGTAGTATTCTGTCAAGCCATCTTGCCCAAGAGGACTTCCGGTGGCGTAATGTAGGGGGAAGACGTGCACGAGGTGCCTCCTACTGACTAACTGAACCTGTTGCCCTTTTTCTTGGTGCTATGGTTTGTTTATTATGCCTTGGAAACCGGTGTGAGTTATTGGAGTGGAGGTCCCTCTTTACTGAAATGCCCAGAAAGAACAAAGCTTCGAGAAGATACTCATCGATGGACTGTGAAGCTTGTCAGGGCTCAACCACAAGTGAGATAATGGAATCGGATTCTCTCTGTCCGGAAACTCCACTAATGGTCGAGGTCGTCACCAATATTTTGTCGAGAGAGTTTGAGAAACACCAAAGAATTGTCTTGGAAGAGCTTAGAAGAATGATCGCTGAGGCCTTGGCCCCTATTCATGTGGCTGTGGGACAAACTAACATAGAACATAGAACATAGAACAGTACAGCACAGAACAAGCCCTTCGGCCCTCAATGTTGTGCCGAGCCATGATCACCCTACTCAAACCCACGTATCCCCCCTATACCCGTAACCCAACAACCCCCCCCCTTAACCTTACTTTTATTAGGACACTACGGGCAATTTAGCATGGCCAATCCACCTAACCCGCACATCTTTGGACTGTGGGAGGAAACCGGAGCACCCGGAGGAAACCCACGCACACAGGGGGAGGACGTGCAGACTCCACACAGACAGTGACCCAGCCGGGAATCGAACCTGGGACCCTGGAGCTGTGAAGCATTTATGCTAACCACCATGCTACCCTGCTACCTGTCAAAGTCCAGGAAGCCACAATCAATGGTATGGAGATGGCATTATCGGCCCATAGTGATCAGATTTCCATGTTGGAGTCCCATCCGACTTCACTTGCTGATATGAATAAATCGTTGAGAGCCAATTTTAATGACCTGGAAAACAGGTCCAAAGAGGCAGAACATTCGGATTGTGGGCTTGCCGGAGTGGGTTGAGGGCCAAATCCCCATGGAATACTTCCCGGACATGTTCTTTATGATGGTGGGGGAGAGTGGATTCACATCTCCACCTGAATTGGACTGGGCCCATTGCTCACTTTGGCTGAAGCCTTGATCTGAAGATCCAGTGTGTGCGGTGATTGTAGGATTTCACAGTTATAAGGAAAAAGAGCGGGTTCCACGATGGGCGAGGGAGCACTGCAATTCCAAATGGGAAGGCTGGAGGTTAGATGCTACATTGTTAGCTGATGAAAAAACTTGTGAATGTATTTCCATGACCATAGATGATTACATAAAATTTAATAGCCATGATGTGGAGATGCCGGCGTTGGACTGGGGTGAGCACAGTAAGAAGTCTTACAACACCAGGTTAAAGTCCAACAGGTTTGTTTCAAACACGAGCTTTCGGAGCACGGCTCCTTCTTCAGGTGAATGGAAAGGCTTGTTCCAGAAATGTTTATATAGACACAGTCAGAGATGCCCCGGAATGCGAGCACCTGCAGGCAATCAAATCATCAAAGATGCAGAGAGAGAGGTAACTCCAGGTTAAAGAGGTGTGAATTGTCCCAAGCCAGTTCAGTCGGTAGGCCTCTGCAAGTCCAGGCTTGTTGGTGGGGGCCGAATGTAATGCGACATGAATCCCAGATCCCGGTTGAGTCCGCATTCATGCGTGCGGAACTTAGCTATAAGTTTTTGCTCAGCAATTTTGCGTTGTCGCGTCTCCTGAAGGCCTCCTTGTAGAATGCTGACCCGGAGATCAGAGGCTGAATGTCCTTGACTGCTGAAGTGTTCCCCAACTGGAAGGGAACAGTCCTGCCTGTTGATAGTCGCACGATGCCCGTTTATTCGTTGTCGCAGTGTCTGCATGGTCTCGCCAATGTACCACGCTTCGGGACATCCTTTCCTGCAGCGTGGTACATTGGCGAGACCATGCAGACACTGCGACAACGAATAAACGGGCATCGTGCGACTATCAACAGGCAGGACTGTTCCCTTCCAGTTGGGGAACACTTCAGCAGTCAAGGACATTCAGCCTCTGATCTCCGGGTCAGCATTCTACAAGGAGGCCTTCAGGAGACGCGACAACGCAAAATTGCTGAGCAAAAACTTATAGCTAAGTTCCGCACGCATGAATGCGGACTCAACCGGGATCTGGGATTCATGTCGCATTACATTCGGCCCCCACCAACAAGCCTGGACTTGCAGAGGCCTACCGACTGAACTGGCTTGGGACAATTCACACCTCTTTAACCTGGAGTTACCTCTCTCTCTGCATCTTTGATGATTTGATTGCCTGCAGGTGCTCGCATTCCGGGGCATCTCTGACTGTGTCTATATAAACATTTCTGGAACAAGCCTTTCCATTCACCTGAAGAAGGAGCCGTGCTCCGAAAGCTCGTGTTTGAAACAAACCTGTTGGACTTTAACCTGGTGTTGTAAGACTTCTTACAAAATTTAATAGGACCTATTCAATTTCACCTTCCACGATGTGGGTGGCTCCGAAGGTGCTCTCAGGAGCGGGGAACGGGGGGGAGGGGGGGGGGGGGGTAAGGGGGGGGGTAGAGTTATCTCCTATGTGTTAAATATGGCTAGGTTGAAGCAGAAGAGCCTTGTGGATTCCATTCTAGAGGTAAATCACCAGTACTCGCTTGGTCCCACTTTGGAGCTATTGGCAAATAGGGAAAAATTATTGACCCAGTTTGAGCTATTGTCTACTGGAAGGGTGATACGTCAGTTACAACTCTCCAAGGGCACATTCTCTGAATATGGGGAGAAGGGCAGTCGTCTTCTGGCTCGCCAACTCAAATGGCAGGCGGCCTCCCAACAGATTACTCAGATACATAGTCCGAACGGCAACCTTGTTTCCACCCTCCCTCGGCCAGGTCAATGCAGATTTTAAATCCTTTTCCCGCAATCTTTATAGATCAAGCCCCCGCTGAGAAATCGGTGATGTCTGACTTTATAGCATGTCTATCCACCCAATGGTTGAGGTGGATCTGAGCAATGAGTTGGACGCCCCACTATGCCCAGACGAAATTCTAAAGGATAATGTGCTAATAAAGTCTGGCAGGGCCCCTGGTCCGGATGTCTTCCCAATTGAATCTCACAAGAAATTCTCAGAACAGCTTGTGTGATTGTTATTGGACAAGTTTAATGATTCGCTGTACCATGGGTCATTGTCTCCAAACTTCATTCATGTCTCTATTTCTTTGCTTCTTGACCCAACAATGTGGTTCATACGGCCTATATCGCTTTTGAATGCACACGTCAAACTACGCGCTAAGGCGTTGGTGCTGTAGTTGGAGCCTTGCCTCCCAAATATAACTTCAGAGGATCAAACAAGCTTTATGAAGGGCTGACAGTTGGCGAATATACGTTGCTTGTTAAATGTTATCCTTTCACCCTCTCCAGTATCCGAGCCGGAGGTGATAGTTTCTATGGATACTGAAAAGGTATTTGACAGAATGGAGTGGGAGTATTTATCTGAGATTCTTGGGTTTGGGTTTGGATTTGGTCATAAATTTGCATCCTGGATTCGCCAGTTATATATTACACCTACTGCCAGTGTTCATACAAACACTCTGACCTCTGACCATTTTCCCCTGAATAGGGGCACTAGGCACGGCTGCCCACATTCTCCAGTCCTGTTTGCTCTGACAATAGAGCCGCTCTCTATAGCGCTGAGATCGTCGAGTCAGTGGAAGGCTATTTGTCAGGATGGGGTGGAGCATCGGGTGTCTCTCTATGCGGATGACCTACTTCTTTATATTACACAACCACCCCCCGCCATAGACACCATAATTTTGTTGCCTCACACTTTTGGCTCTTTCTCAGGGTATAAATTTAACCTTGGCAAGAGTGAATGTTTCCCATTTAACCCCCCCCCCCCCCCCCCCCCCCCCCGCGGCTGGCGAGCCCAATTGGGGAGGTTATCTTTTCAGCTTTCTAGGACAAGCTTTCATCATCTGGTGGGTCCAGGTGTCCCACAAGTGGGCATCACTTCATAAGTTGAACAACACGAGTCTGGCTAATAGTATCAAAACAGATTTGCAGAGTTGGAATGCCCTTTCGCTGTCCTTTGCAAGTAGGGTCAGACTATTAAAATGAATGTGCTCCCGAGGTTTTTCTTTTCTTTGTTTCTTCCCATTTTTCTCCTCAAGTCCTTTTTTATCAAGGTCAATAAATTGATATTCTCTTTTATTCGGGTGGGTAAGAATCCTACAATTCGCAGCGTTCTGCTGCAAAGGGATAGACAGTCGGAGGGCTTGGCCCTCCCCAATTTATTGTTCAATTACTGGGCTGCTAACAGTCACAAAATACTGTTGTGGATAGTGATCCTGAATCTATGTGGGGGACAAATAGAAGCTTGTTCCTGCTCTATTTTTATTATTCTTGCTATAATCACTGCACCATTGTCTTTTTCTGCCACCAGATTTTCCTCAAAGGCTTTGGAGACAGCTCAGACAGCATTGTAAGCTCCTTTCCCTTTCTCCGCTCGCCCCTATTTGCAACAATCACCTTTTTCTGTCATTGGAAGATGAAGGGCCAGGAACGGTTTTTGTACTTGTTTGTTGGGGGGGGGGGGAGATGAGTCAAGGTGCCAGTTAATTGATTTGGTAAAATGATCCTTAATATTTTCTGCTTCTCATTGATTTGCATCCAGGGCTTTTGTGTCAGTTCCAAATGAGAGGTATGACTGGAATATTCAAAAAAATAAATTCTAAATAACTTACATGCAAGAAAAGTTAAGTTTGAGAATAAAATTAAAATATAATGTTTACTTGATTAACTGCAAAGCAGAAAATTCAAACGTCAGTTCCCACTTTATGGTCTCGGTCTCAGAACAAGTGAAGGCCATTTAAATGATTTATTTGACACATATATATATATATTAATGATTAACCAGAAGTACATTCCAATGTACCTCTCTCAATTTTCTTTATTTTTTAAACTTATGTAATAGCTGCCAGTTTTAAACATTCCTTTCACATGGATCAAAAAGCATTAAAGGAGAGAAACATATCGTTTTGGTTCATTTGAATATACTGGCCCATCCGAGCACAGGGAATAAAGCACCTGGTTTCAGTATTGTTCTCTCCTGTAAAATACATTGCTCTCCTTTCAGATTAGCGCTAAAAGTGTCACAGCTGTTCATCATGTTGGTTGGTGAATCTGAGTTGTCTTCAGTTGAATACGTGCCTCATGAATTTCATAATCTCACCCAGCAGAAAACAGCAAACAAATATACACTTAGACTCATGGTCATTTCCGTTATTGAAATGCAGTTGACAAACTACCAAACCAGCTCCAAATAGACAAATATAATTCTGACAAAATGTCATTGAGCTGTTTTTGTCTCTGTTGAAGATGCTTCTTGACCTGAGTATTTTCAGTATTTTCAATTTTTATTTCAGGCAAACATAGAAACATTGAACATAGAAAATAGGTGCAGGAGTAGGCCATTCGGCCCTTCGAGCCTGCACCACCATTCAATATGATTATGGCTGATCATGCAAATTCAGTATCCCACTCCTGCTTTCCCTCCATACCCCTAGATCCCTTCAGCCGCAAAGACCACGCCCTCTTGAATATATCCAAAGAACTGGCCCCAACAGGTTTCTGTGGTAGAGAATTCCACAAGTTCACAACTGTCTGAGACAAGAGGTTCTTCTGCATCTGAGTACTGAATTGCTGACCCCTTATTCTGAGGCTGTGACCCCCTAGTTTTGGACATCCCCAACATCGGGAACATTCTTCCTACATCTAGCCTGTCCAGTCCCTTCAGGATGGATCAGGTGGATCAGATTAGTCCCATCAGGATTTTATATGTTTCTATGATATCCCCTCTCATTCTTCTAAACTCCAGTGAGTACAAGCCCAGTTGATTCAGTCTTTCTTCAAATGTCAGTCCTCCCATCCCAGGAATTAGTCTGGTAAACCTTTGCTGGACACCCTCAATAGCAAGAATATCCTTCCTCAAACTAGGAGACCAAAACTGCACACAATACTCAAGGTGTGGCCTCACCAAGGTCTATTTTTTGCCTATAGGAAGATGACTGGCCATTCAGCCACTCAAGCCCACTCTATCATTCAGTTAGATGATGGCTGATCAGCACATTCACCACCAACACATTAGAGTACAAACATTGCAGGCAAACAGCAATTTATAAACAGCAAGTTCCCTCTCACATTAAGGATATAAAATGATCAGCTAATCTGTTTTAGTGGTGTTGATTGTGGAATAAATAATAGTCAGGATACAGGGAGATGTCCTTCTTCTTAATATAGTATCACTGGACCTTTTGCAGATGAAGCAGAATCCTGGAATAACTAGATTCAATCACAATTTTCCTTCTTCTGTCACATTGGACAATCCACCTAACCTGCACATGGGGTGGCACTGTGGCACAGTGGCTAGCACTGCTGCCTCTTAGTGCCAGGGACCCGGGTTCAATTCCAGCCTTGGGTGACTGTCTGTGTGGAGTTTGCACTTTCCCCTCATATCTGCGTGAGTTTCCTCCAGCTGCTCCGGTTTCCTCCCATGGGCCAAAGAAGAACAGGTTAGGTGGATTGGGCGTGCTAATTTGCCCCTTAGTGTCCAAAGGTGTGCAGGTTAGTTGGGGTTACAGGAATGGGGCTGGGGAGTCAGCCCAGGTAGCGTGCTCTTTCAGGGGGTCGGCAGGCCGAATAGCCTCCTTCTGTACTGTAGGAATTTTATGTTTCTACTGTTGGACTATGGGAGGAAACCAGACCACCCAGAGGAAAAACACGGAGACACAGGGAGAACGTGCAAACTCCACACAGACAGTCACCCAAGGCTGGAGTTGAACCCAGGTCTCTGGTGCTTTGAGACAGCAGTGCTAACCACTGTGCCACCGTACCGCCCCATATTGTTCAACATACCTTCCTCTCCAATCAATCTGTAGTTTTCACTACTTACCAATAAAAGTAAATTGCATTTAGCTAATAATGAATACAAATGAAGACAAATATTTCCTCGCATTTTTACCATTGAGTCTACATGAGGAATTTACAGTCCTAATAATGTAAAATAGAAGCTTGAATCAAATAATTTTCCCTAGTTTGCAAATATGCCTGCATCATTAGAACAGGTGCTCAGTTATAGTTTTGGGGATAGCTTCACTTTTCTTTACAGAAGGTTTCTGAAATAATTAATTAACTAATCTGTTGTTTGCCATTGAAACATGACATTTGTACAAGGAGAGTGAACAGAGACAAACATAAAAAGCATCTAACAGTATACTTTATGGGGTCAGCATATTCTCAAGCTTTGAGCCGAAGAAGTTGCTTGTAAATAGCTTTTTCTTTTTCCGGAAGAATTAATTTGCACAGGGTTTCTATTACATCATTTTATCTTTCTAGTGCACCAGGTGTTGATGGGGGAGACACTGGAATCACAGTTCTGATTCAAAAGCCAAATACATTGTTTCTTATAAGTGTCCCTCTGATCTCTTATCCTATGTCAGCCCATCTTGGCATGCTTCACAGTGATTTTACAGCCAATTAAAGGCAAGTTGATTGCATTTTCACTTTCTGTGTCAGAGAATAATTGCCTGCAGGTGGCACACCTGGAATGGAACTCCACCTCCTTAAGACCTTTAGGCAAAATACGCAGAATTGATCAGGTCTTTCACAGAGGTGGCCCAAGAGGATCAGAGGAAAAAATAACAAGGTTCTATGGAACCCAGGAATACATTCAAAGGAACTATACCTTTTGAATAGCCCCCATCAGCAGTGTTTAGTAACTGTGACATCTCACAGTCATTTGACAAATTACCCCAGTGTTAGTTTGTAACTACGGTGACAATCAAAACGAATGGTGGGGGATTTAACACCTGATTGATCAATGTCAAAAACAGTTTTGAAGGAGCTGTGTGAAAATGGTTTGTGTTATTTCAAGGGAATTCGGTGGCAATTTAAGTTATTAAACATATAAGCACATGTGAATGTGTTGGTGTGTGTATGTGTTCATTCTTATGTGTTGGTGTGTGTATGTGTTCATGATTACATGTTAGTGTGTGTACATGTTCATGCTCACAAGATTGGTGTGTGTATGTGTTCATGCTTATGTGTTGGTGTGTGTATGTGTTCATGATTAACTGTTAGTGTGTGTACATGTTCATGCTTATGTGTTAGTGTGTGTCTCTGTTCATGCTTACATGTTAGTGTGTATATGTGTTCATGCTTACATGTTAGTGCATGTATGTGTTCATGCTTACTTGTTGGTGTGTGTATGTGTTCGTGCTTATGTGTTAATGTGTGTATGTGCTCATGCTTATGTGTTGGTGTGTATATGTGTTCATGCTTACATGTTGGTGCGTGTATGTGTCCATGCTTATGTGTTAGTGTGTGTATGAGTTCATGCTTACATGTTGGTGCATGTGTGTGTTCATGCTTACTTGGTAGTGATCACTGTATAAAACATTGGATGGAATCTTATCATATTTCTTCAAAATGTCAGTTCCAGTGAGTAAGCCTGAGAGAATCCCGTCAACATCAATGGCGGGAAAACTCAACGAATATTGACCCCCAAAACAATTTTTTTCCCACATGATTCACAACGTGTTTATGGCAGCTTGCATCCAATGCTCACCCCGGGAAACTTAACTTCCTGACATCAGTGGGCCATTCATTTTAAATGCCTTCCCAGAACTTGTCCTAAAGCAGGTCGTTGGATGGCTGCCAGGAAGACAGCACCACAACATACTTTGTGCAGCCAGGTAAGTCTGCCTCTTGACGTATACTGCTGCACCTCTTCACACAGCCTTCACACCTCCACAGTGATCTCACTCCCAGCCATCTCGCAGATTCCCAACATTTCACATGGTGCCCTCCACCCACCCCTCCCCTACGACTCAACATGTTCCCCCCAGTAGATAACCTGATCCTCATATCCACATTCCCAATCATCCCTAACACGCATGCCAGACTTCATCACCATCTGACCTGGCAGCACTCCTGCCTACACTGTCTCCATCTGCCTCATTACAGGACAAATTCAACATAACTGGCGTGAGCGGGCACAGCCTGCCAGAATCATGTCTGAGTTGAGATGCTTAGTGCCCTGGTGAAAGTCTTGAGCTGGCAGGCGATGAGCAGGATCACAGAGGGCAGGGTGGCTGCAGATAATAGTGAGGACCATTAAGAAATGCAGCCATCATGGAAACCTCATCGGTTAACTTTCTCCAATAATTTATTCCCTGTGATGTACTCTCGCCATCTCGCTTCCCTAACAGGGCAATCAGTCAACCAGCCTGGAGCATCTTCTGGACACCACAGGCTCCTCACCTGTCTCTGCGCCAGATGGTAGTAGCGGCCCCAGACCCCGTTCAGCCCTGGATGCCAGGTCCCCCCATGAAGCGGGAAAAAGCTCTGGATGCAAGATGGAGGTGCCCAGCATTAAAGGTTGGGAGAAAGAGGGTGGGCCTCCTCGTGACTACTACCCAGTGACGCTGAGGTCAAGGCACTGCCACAGCCCTCCTGCGCACTAAATAATGGACGCCTCCGGGGTGGAAAATGGCTCCTAGTGGAATGAGGCTTCAGGGGTCCAATCCACACCCAGCGCTGAGGAGTCCTGCTCAGGGGGCCAAGACTGAACATTCTTCTTTTTTTCTGCCTGGGGGCAGAGCATGATCTCCTGTGGCAGAGTCCTTCTTCATTGGGGGGTGAAACTTTTATAACTCCATGAGTCATGGAGTCCTTCCTCTTCCACAGAGTGTAGCCTCTTCCTGGGGAGGGCCTGGCCTGGCCTGGGAAAACCTCCATATATGACACTTCCCTTCTCCTCAATGCTCTGTCCCCTGGGCCTGGGTATCACAACCCTTTCTAAGGTTACCACCAACTTAGGGTCACGTGCCTCACTGTCGCCAGACCCGGGGACTCATGCATCGACGACACCAGGCCCAGACAATGACACTGAGGCATCAATGATCCTGGATTTAGGTGATGAAGTGGCGCCGAGCCCGGATGATTTTCCCCCGAGCCAGTGATTAGGATTATCTGGGTTTCAGGCATTTGAAGTTCTGGGGCCATTCCCTACATCAACTTCTCCTATACCTTCCGGCCATGCCACCGCTCCCCTCTCCTCCCCGCCTCCTTTGTGTGGAAGCCATTGGATTGTTGGTGGGGGGAGAAGCAGTGGCGCCCACCCCCTTGCAGACATGGTCTGCTGACCAGAAGACGGTGTAGGTTACCCCTTCGTAGAAGATTTCAAAACCTCCCAGGAAACACCACTCCTGGGTCACATGGACAAAACTTTGCAGGAAGGAGGAGACATGACGGAGGTTCGTCCCCTTTGAAACCGAGTGTGACTGGTGCCACCCTGGACACAACTCCCCCAGTAGATGGAAGTGGGGCGAGGTGGGGATCATCAGAGGTATAGGACAGAACATTAGTTATGAGTCTCTGAGCAGTGATCTCCAGTAGGCACGCCGTCAGAAAGGTGCCACCTGCCGCTAGCCCGTTTCCTCGGGCGAGGTGGACTATCAACTCGGGTTTCAGGAAGATACCGTCTTCCCATACAGCATCGAAGCTGAGACAATGACTGAGGAGCAGACAACCCGGCCATTGTGTGAATGCATGCCTTGATGGTCATGGTGGAGTGGGGTATAGAACTTCACCCCAAGTTTCCTCGTCAACAGTTTGAACGGTGACGGGACTGCAGGGGCAGTGGGGGCCTGGGAAGCCATCATTCCCACATAGTTAGACCTGGGGAGGCCTTTGTCTGGCAAAGATTCTGTCACCATCTAGATGTATTACACCCAACCCAAGTGATAGGTATGAAATAGTATTGATTTTGTAAAAGGCAGAGAGAGGGGGGACACAGAAGGGTATACGAAAGCTGGGGTGCATGATGGATAGGTGCCCCAGGTCAGGTCGGGGGGGGGGGGGCGACATGATGGTGTTGACTGGCTGCGTTCTTTCGTTAATCGGTGGGCGGAAGGGGGCGGGGGGAAGAGGACAGTATGTTCAGCCCAGGAGGGGCTTAGCTGTAAATCCTTACTGGTATCTTCACCTCGCCCCCTGTCTCAGGACAGTTAAATTCCAGCACCAAGCTCCCAAAGTCAGATGTTATCCCTCCGGAAATGGCCTCCTCTGGGCAATGACCCAAACACTGCTTGTCTCTCAAAGCCCCAGGTTCAAGACACCTCCCAAATAGGAAAGCTGCCCCAGCAGCAGCACTGGTCCTCTGCTCCAGGTGAATCTAATGACATAGCAGATCCTGCAGGCCAAGCTGCAAACATCTTTCTTTTGAGAAGGTGATCCTCTCCAGTGTCTCGCCTTAACTCCCGAAGGAGCCCCTCCTCCCTCACCTCCATCTATTGGGGGAGGGTAAATCCGGGGATGCCACTCCCGCTCGCCCTCAAGGACATCCCCCTACGGCATATCTTCCCCTTCCGGTGCCAGGTCTTTATTGCCTGGCTCTGGAGGAGGTTTTAGAGGGGGGCTTTGTGGTCCCCTATGAAGGCTTTCAAGGCTTTGCGGCTTTTGCTCCGTGGACAAGGTGCGGTGCCGCACTTGCAAGGGGGTGATGTACATCCGTAGAAATTGCCCTGTCTCTGCGGCTGCCGCAACCGCCAAGGCATCCGCAGCTGGTGCCGCGGCCCCCTCTCTTCCACTGAGCCTGGAACTGCCCCCTGCTGGCGCCTACCGACAACTCGGCTGCCGGCATGGAGTTGAGGGAGCACACGTGCAACTGGATGGCGTGGAAGAAGACACATAGAACAGTTAGACAACGGCCAGGTCACGCTACGCCTGACCCTGCCAGCCTGAAGGACCCTCTGAATACCGGCTCGGGTGCTGATGTTATGCCTGCCCCGCCATCACCCAGCAACATACCCAGACCGTTGACGTTTCACCATTGGGTGTCGGGACCAGCGACCTTTCTGTCCAGGCCCCTTAGGTACCGGCAGGGAGGTGCGTGACCCCGGACTGGAGGGCGCTTTGCGCTGGCCACAAATTCGGGGGCGGAGCGTCATGTGAAGAGGGACAGCCCAGGGAGGCCTCCAGAGACAGAGGTCTCCCGGTACATGACCTTCTCCCCCACAAACGGTGCCACTTCATGGAAGGGGGGAGAGGAACATTTTCCCCTCCCCCTTCGGTAAGATGTGGGTGATGCCCCAACTCATTCCCCTTGACATCATGCCCAGCCCCTGAAGGAGAAGAGGCAAGGGGATGGCAAGGAAACCCCTTATGCTGGAAAACCCCTATGCCGAGCAGGCTCTTCGGGGCCGGATGCACCCAGTGCAATTTAGCACCCCAGATTCATTCATTTTTTCAATGCCAGGGGAGAGCCCCAGCTCTCTTTCTTGGATTCTGGGGAGGTAGTGGCATGAAAGGTCCCCTTCCTCCTCCATCCCAAACATCGACGTTAGGTGCCTCAGCCATTATCCTGGAGCTGTTTCTGGAGCTTTGTCTCCAGGATCTTCCGGTGACCTTGAGGGTTGAGTAGGGGTCCGCACCGCTGCCTTCCTCTGGCCCAGGACCCGGGAGGAGCCCAAGAGGAACCCGCCAGTCAACGATCCTGGTGTTGGGATCGAGGCAGGCCCGTGCCTTCCACTATACTGAATGTGGCAGAGGACAATCCCTCAGCAGTGATATCACTACAAGCCCACCACGGAGCACACGGGGAGCGCTGCCTGCCTGCCAGCAGCTTTTAAACCTAGAGGCTCACAGATGTGAAGGGCTCCATCCCCCAAGATGCCGAGACTGAGACCCCCCCCCCCCCCCCCCCCCCCCCACCGCCCCCCACCACCCCCCACTCCTGAATTGAATTTATCTGTGTCCCTGTGCCCTCTCCTCTGCCCATCTGAGACTGGTACCCTGGCAATCTGATGATCCACCTCGATATCCCCTTTGGAGATGAGGTCAGCAGGGTCTCGTTTTTAAATAGCTGCTTTAATACACGGCAGTAGCTGATGGATATTAATTGAGTGGGGCTGTTCCGGAGGGAAGGCTCCAATGATATTATAATGTATTAAAATGTGGTTCCTGGCCTTTGATAGATTTCTCGTTATATTGCCGGTGAGGTGCCTGAAAAATCAGAACTCATGATCTCGCCGGAGAGAATCACATTTCCAGTTCTCGCTGAATTTTCCATTGTGTCACCGTTCTCGCTGATGGCTAACAGGGGTTCAGAATCACACCCTTCTTCTTCAGAGCTCTGAAATGTTGGGCATGATTAGGCCAACACGTTGCGCCTGGCGTGAATCTGGACATGCCGGTTAAATAGCTGGAAAGGCCGCGCTGAGCACGAATCAGTTTGCCATCTAACCGGTCCGTTCCTGATGGCAAATTCCGGATTGGGCCTAAATACGGCAAGCATATAATAACTACTGCTACATGTAGGTATGTCCCCAGGATTCACATCAGAGATAGAGGCAACCTGCTGCTTCCCACACTCTATGGTCTTTGCTGCCCTTGGCAGACGTCCTCTGGAGGGCCTGGAGCCAGAGGGCCCCAACCAACTTACCGGTGTCACTGGCATCGCCACGCCATCCTGTTCTGCCCGCTGCCCTTGAGATATGCCGGTGTCAGGAGGGGGGGATCAGAAGAACTGGAGACTGCCACCGTCTCCAGGGTAGCAGGCACTGGGTTGGCCTCCAGCACTTCCTCCTCCCTGATGATGCCCGTAGGGCCTTGTAGGTGTCCATGGGATGGAGATGGATCTGGAGTGAGCTCCAGGGGACTCTGCATTATCCAGCTCTGCATGTCCCCATGGTCTGCACCAAGGTGTTGACACCCTCAGCAATGCTCCTCTGTGACTCGGCCATGCTTTGGAGTGCCTCAGCAATGTCCATCTGCACCTGGGAGATGTCCCTTGGTGACAGGATGCCGTCTGCCTGCCTACATATGGGACATGCCCCTCAATTGACTGGGACTTGATGTCGAGGCCCTCAGCCATGGTTCAGACTGAGCTACGCCTTGGACACCACAACTTAAGACGCTGACGTTGTGCTGCAGGCTTTCCACTGCGGCCACCATCCCAGCAGAGTTGGCCTCAGCACCACGCATTGTCAGCACCATCTTCTGTAGGCTTTGGGACCCCTCCAATCGTCTGTGCGCCCGCCTGAGTTTCACTGACATCCCCTCCTGAATCTCTCGGCTGTAACCTGGCATCTGCATCGGTTCTGGAATAACCTTGCCCAGAGTCTCTGCATCCGACTGGAATCCAGCAGACCTCTGACTGCTGACTCCCTTGGATGTTCCTGCCTCCCACTTTGGTGCTCACCAGATTGTGCCCCAGATGCCTGTCACCCACCGAGGTGTTTGTCTCTGTGCTGGTGGAAGGTAGGGGTGATAGTTATGATGCGTCGATGCTGGTCTCCTCAGAGCTCTCCTCCGAGGTGACCTTTTGGGTGGCGGAGAGTGGAGCTGGGTGAAGAATGACTCCGTTTGACCTGGTGACCCGGCGCCATCTGATAGTGATCCTGCGAGAGAATGGACATGTGGTCAGTGAGAGGGAAGAATCATTTTGTCTGACGTAAACACCTCACTTAAGACAGGTCATCTGGGTGGAGGGCAAGTGCATCCTCATCTCTGTAGCACAGGCCAACCTCACTGTCAATGACTGCTCTCTCCTCGGGCAACCACGTGATTTTCAGCCACATTCCTCATAGGTGTGAGAACTCTCATCTCTGGTACTCGGATGCCTATCTTTGCCCTCTCACGCCTATCATGGGACAACATATCCTGCGGGGACAAGGAGAGGGCATTGTGAGCCGCACGCTTGATGGATAAGGGAGCCATGTGTGCGCATTACAACTGGAAATGAAGGGGTTATGCTGATGGGTTCCAGTGGGTACAGAGAAACAAGCACGAAGATCGGACGTGGGGAGGGTGCGCGGTGTTAGCCAGTGATTTGCGGATGGGGGATTGGGAATTTGAGGGGTGGCAGGCAGAACTGATGCCAGGAGAGAGGTGGTAATTTATCCTTGCAGCTCAGTGGAGGTGGTTGGCTTTCCTCCGACATTGTACGGCGATCCTCCTTGTCATGCTGCCCACACTGACAGCTGCTGTCACTGCCTCGCAGGTGGTTTTGTGGCCCTGCATCTGGCTCTCCAACGCCCTCGGTGGACCAGGTCCCGTCTCGCATTGACGGAGTCGAGAGGCCTGGCCAGGTCGGCATCGCCAAACTGAGGAGCAGATCTGCGCGCTGCCATGCTTGTGTGTTAACTGGGAGTGAGTGCGTTTAAAAGCAGCTCCCCTTGTTAGCAATGAGACGCTGAGGCACGGGTCTGGCAAATCTTTGGTTCCCATGTGCTCTTACCTTTGCTCTCCCATGAGGAATCTTATCAAAAGCTTGCTGACGTCCAAGTAGGCTACATGCATTTCTCTCATCTACACATTTGGTCATCTCTTTGAAAAATTCAATCAAGTTGGTCAGACTTGACGTCCCCTTAACAAAACCACGCTGACTGTTCTTGATTAATCCCTGCTTCTCCAACGCAGATTAATTCTGTCTATCAGAATTGCTTCCAATAGTTTTCGCACCAGTGAGGTTGGACCGAATAGCCTGTAGTTCCTGTTTTGTCCTTTCCTCCCTTCCTGAATAATGGTACCACATTGTTTATCCTCCAGATCATTGAAAATTGTCAGTGCCCCTGCACTGACTCCTCCCTTGCCTCACTCAACAGCCTGAGATATATTTCATCTGGCCCTGGAGATTTATCTACTTTTAAGCCTCCTAGACCACTCAGAACCTCCTCTCTGTCGATGTGAATTTCTTTAATTTTAGTACAGTCCTTCTCCCTGATTTCGATACCCACACTGTCCCTCTCACAAGTGAACACCGACATAAAGTATTCATTTGGAACCCTGCCTACACCCTCTGGCTCCACACACAAATTACCACTGTGGTCCTTAATGGGTCTTCCTCTTTCCCTAGTTATCCTTTTACCATTAATGTATTTGTAAAACAACTTCTGATTTTCCTTTATTTTACCTGCGAGTATCCTTTCTAAGTCCCTTTTTGCTCTCCTAATTTCTTTTTAAGTTCCCTCTTACACATTCTATACTCCCCCAGGGCATTTGCTGTTTGAGTCCTTGATATCTGCCATAAGCCTCCCTTTTTCTCTTTTCCAATTTCTGTATATCCCACGATATCCAGGGTTCACTGGATTTGTTGGTCCCACCGTTTTTCTTTATTGGAACATGTTGGCCCTGAACTCTCCCTATTTCCTTCTTGAATAGGTCCCACTGTCCTATCACAGACTTACCGAGAAGTGTCTGCTCCCAGTTCACTCTGACCAAGTCATATCTAATCTTATTAAAATCGGCCTTTCCTCAGTTTAGAACTTTGATTTCAGGCCCATCCTTGTCCTTTTCCATAACAATCTTGAATCTAACAATTATAATTACTATCTGCAGGGCAGCACCGTGGCCTAGTGGTTAGCACAGCTGCCTCACGGCGCTGAGGTCCCAGGTTCGATCCTGGCTCTGGGTCACTGTCCATGTGGAGTTTGCACATTCTCCCCGTGTCTGAATGGGTTTCACCCCCACAACCCAAAGATGTGCAGGGGAGGTGGATTGGACACGCTAAATTGTCCCTTAATTGGAAAAATAATTGGGTACTCTAAATTTTTAAAAAAAATAATAATTACTATCTGCAAAATGCTGCCCCATTGATACTTCAACCACTTGCCCAGCTTTGTTACCTAAAATTAAGTCCAGGACCTCCCTTTTTTGTCGGACTTTCTTTGTATTGGCTTAAAAAGTTCTCCTGTGCGCATTTTAAGAATTCCGCTCCTTCTAAACCTTTCACACTATGGCTACCCCAGTTAATGTTGGGGAAGCTGTGCGGAGTCTGCACGTCCTCCCCGTGTGTGCGTGGGTTTCCTCCGGGTGCTCCGGTTTCCTCCCACAGTCCAAAGATGTGCGGGTTAGGTGGATAGGCCATGCTAAATTGCCCGTAGTGTCCTAAAAGTAAGGTTGAGGGGGGGGTTGTTGGGTTACGGGTATAGGGTGGATACGTGGGTTTGAGTAGGGTGATCATTGCTCGGCACAACATCGAGGGTCGAAGGGCCTGTTCTGTGCTGTACTGTTCTATGTTCTATGTTCTAAGTTGAAATCCCCCCAAATTGCTCTACTCTATTACTTTTACACTTCCCTGAAAGTTACCTCAATATCTACTCTTCTATTTCTCTCAGACTGTTAGGGGGCCTATAGAACTCTCTTTACCAATGAGATTGCTCATTTTTGGTTTTTAAGTTCTATCCAAATGGCTTCATTTGAAGAGTCCTCTAAGATGTGACCCCCGGTGGAAGCCACATGAAGCATTGTTGAGTAGGTTATTGATGAGGCAGTGCAGCTTGATAGCATTGTCGGCAACTTGTTGATCACGTTACAATTGATTGAGAGTAGACTGATGGGTCAATAATTGGCTTAATTAGATGCGTACTGCATTTTATCGACAGGACGTACTCAGGCAATTCTCCACATTGCCAGATGGATGCCAGTGTTGTAGCTGTTCCAGAACTGCTTGGCTGGGATTGCAGCTAGTTCTGGAACACATGTCTGCAGTGTACAACCAGGCTGTTGTTAGTGCCTATAGCCTTTGCTGTGCCCAGTGTGTCCAGCCATTTCTTGATATTTTCTGGTGTGAATTAAATTTGCTGAAGACTGGCATCTGTGACGTTGGGGACCCTCAACATGTGACATAGATGGATCATAACTCAATTTATTTTGTTGAGTATCTTCTTCTCCAGCTGAGAAATATTATGATGGGGTAGAAATGATTAGATAAATGAATATGAGAAAAAACATATATTTACATATATCACCAACTATTGGGTAGATTTTACACTCTCCACCCTTGGACTATCAGAAGTGAGTCGGACAGGTCTGAGCCATGTCTCCACCCTCATCATCTTTAGCTGTCTTAATTCAGACATCGGAAAGCTACCTACACCTGACAGGCAGGCCAAGTTCTGGCTAAATGACATGTCCAGATTCAGGAGGCCTATTTAATTCAAACCCTAGAGGCATCACTCACACTGGATTTGGACAGAAGATTCTTGTGGATTATTTGATTGAAGGCGAGTGGTCACATGCTCGAGCTACAACCTCCCTCGGGTTTCCTTCTGCCCTGTACTAATGCCTCAATTAAAATAAATCCCAGAGAACTCAGGACCATTTGACCCACTTGACTTGTGTTATGTTAGCATCTCAAATGCAGCTATCTAGTTTCATTTTGGTTCCCATGCCCTTGCTGCAATGTATTCACCAGTTCCAACACTTAGACCAATTCTCCCTGCCTGGAGTCTTTCATTGAAGCTTGTACATCTCAATATGATATTTTCTAAGCAGATAAATATAAAGTTTAGGATTTCAACTGTTCATTGTTTTCGGAGCAAGGTTGCTTATGATGCTTTCACTGTAACTTCATTTCACTATTTCCTAGCCAAGGGAACTAATTAATAAACTTTCAGGTTTCTATGATATCATATGTGGAGGTGTTTTCTTCCTAGGTTTGTACTAACACAAGGCTTTTTTTGGCTCTGCAATTAAATTTTCAACAATCCTAATTGCGCAAGTCCGTTGTTTATTTTGTGTAAAAATTGTTCCACAATGGTCCCTCTGTAATTACAGGAAGCCTTCCCACGCTCTGTCCACATTGTGGTCTATTTTCAAAATCATATACTGCTGAAAACTGTCATTCACCAGGAACTAACCTGCAACAGGTTCAACCATCTGCAAACTTTATTGCCTGTGAACCTGTGAAAAACAACTAAAATGCATAACCATGTTGAAAAATGACAAGTTACTGTCTTTGGGAGATCAGTGCAAATGTTCCCTCATCACTGGAATGGAACAGAGGACTCATGATGTGGTCTGACCAGGGAAATGTACAGTTTGATCAGGAATGCCTGACCTGCTTTCGACTGTTTTGGGGATGCAGTTCAACATCCTACTGGGTGTGTTTCTTGCTGGCTGAGCCTGTAGGATATCTTTTACATTTTTGCCAGTCGGCCTCCAGCCCAACAGCCTGATTGGTCTGTTAGCTGGGAAAACAGTTGAGGAGCAGATGGTAAGTAAGTTGTGTTGGGGTTGGCTGGGTGGTAGGGCTGGGTATACTTTAGAATTCGGAGGTTTCAGAGTTGGGGACATTTGGGGGTAGAGTCTGTGGGATGGTGTGGGAGAGTTGGAAAAGTTGAAGGTGGATGCAGAGGAACACTCCTGCTCCACTTGGCCCAGAAGAAGCACTGCTGGATTACAAATCAGACCCTTCTTCTTATCCCCTTTTACCTGCCCCATTCCTGAGCCCCAGGAAATACTGCCAATGCTAATTTAAAATTTTAAACAATTGGTAGAATGCAGCCTCCTTAGAAGATTTCAGGGACTGACCTGCCTTCTGAGAGTAGATTGGTCATCACCGTCACTCCACCTTCACGCCAAGGTGCCAGGATGGCAGTGCCAAAGTGCCCAGGTGGCAATTGGAATGCCACGTTACCACCCTGGTTACCAGCCCAACCACCCAGGGGCTATCAATGGCCTACAAGACTCACTCAGATGCCGTTACGCCTGGTCTACATTCTTGTGGCCATTAAGTCCCGGGCACCGGGAGAATTGACTGCAAACATATTTAAATAAGCCTAAGACTCACTTGAATATGTAAATCTGGATTGCGCCCAGCGAGTGGGAGATCCAGATCTCATTAGACCTCGCGAGGCATTCCGAACATCGCAAATCTCGGCAGAAGCCGAGTCGGGCCTATGAGGCCAGTAGATTGACCCCATTCTATTTTCAGGTTAGTGTTGTTTGAATTTTGTACGTGTGGAGTTTTGGGGAGAGCTGAGGACTTTTGCCTTCTTGGCGAATAAATCTTTTACTCCTCATCCCCAAGGATCCATCTATGCAAGCACAAAGACAAAAGTATTCCAGCTTTGCCAAAAACAGAAGAAAAGCAGGATCCGTCATTTAAATGGGAAAAATCACAGATACTTAACTTTGAGAAAATGATAAATTTAAAGCCTTATACGTAGCATGGCTCGCCGCTGCTAAATGTATAGGCCAAAGGCACACTTAACACTGAACCTCTGGCCTCATTATAATTGAGATGACGAGCGGTGAACATCTGATCAACATCCCAGGCCAATTGGCAGAGAAGAGGACTCAAAGGATGAGCAAATGAAATGCCAGCAGCAGCCCTCAGACATGTTGTTATGGGGAACAGGAAATGGCTGGTGGGGAAGGCAATCAAGAGAGATGGCAAAATCAATTTTAAAAATGTCTTCTTGGTAATGTAAGAGATAATGTTGCATTCTGTGTGGTACTTAGCCCACAGACTAGATTGAACCAAGTTCCTCCAGGCCTGTACTGAGCTTATTATCAGCCAAAGGGCCAAAGTTACAATTGGCCTCAATGATTCAAGATGAATTAAGGAATTTCAGCCTGGGTTAATTTGACCATATTTTAGTCTAGAAATTCAACTGCACATCCTCCTCTCTTGGGCGGAAGACTCCTAATATGGCAGGCAGGAACTTCATTGTGAGCCATTTTGCACGATCAATTACACAAAGACGAGAGTTGAATACAATCGAGGCTTTAATACACTAAGATGTGTGGCCTCCTACAGCAGTTGGCGAAATGGCTGCTGTACGAGGAGCACACATATTTATACTCCGCCTACTAGGCGGAGTCAGCAGGCAGGGAACTACCCCCGTACCTGTAGTACAGGGCCTTACCACAAATCATCTAATATATACATCAGTGGCGACTACCACATTCACCCCCTGTTAAAATTGAGTCCGGCGGGGGTGGTGGAGACTATATACAAGTACATGTTTTAAAATACAGAGAGAGAAAAAAAAATTGAGTCCATCGGGGTCGAGGAGAACTATATACAAGCACATGTTTTAAGAGTCCTGATCAAGTTACATGTTCAGTCACTCCAGAGCTTTGATCTGCCGCTGGGAGCGCCGCAGTGGTGGCGGCGATACCGTGTCAGCCTGGTCCTCAGTGACTCCGGGAGCATGCCGAAATCCTCGCCATCCTCGGGCATGGGCAGAGGGAGGACAGATTGTCCTGGGGCCGGAGTTGCGGCTGGGTGCGCCAGGGAAGGGGAGGGTGGCCGGAGGGGTGTGTCTGTGTGGAACCTGCTGGTGCCAGGTCCCTGAGGGAGACAGTATCTTGGCGGCCATCGGGGTACGCTACGTAGGCATACTGTGGGTTGGCATGGAGTAGCTGTACCCTTTCAACCAATGGGTCCGCCTTGTGGAGTCATATGTGCTTACGGAGGAGTACGGGTCCTGGAGCTGCAAGCCAAGTCGGAGCGACACCCCAGAGGTGGACTTCCTGGGGAAGCCAAAGAGACGTTCATGGAGTGTTTCATTAGTCGCGGTGCACAGGAGCGACCAAATGGAGTGCAGTGCGTCAGGGAGGACTTCCTGCCAGCGGGAGGCCGGGAGATTTCTGGACCATAGGGCCAGCTGGACGGCCCTCCAGACCGTCCCATTCTCCCTCTCCACCTGCCCGTTTCCCCGGGGGTTATAGCTGGTCATCCTGCTGGAGGCAATACCCTTACTGAGGAAGGAACTGACGCAGCTCATCGCTCATGAATGAGGATCCCCTGTCGCTGTGGACGTAGGCTGGAAAGCCGAACAGAGCGAAAATGGTGTTGAGGGCTTTGATGATGGTGGCAGAAGTCATATCAGGGCATGGGATGGCGAAGGGGAATCTGGAGTACTCATCGACCACACTGAGGAAGTACGTGTTACGGTCGGTGGAGGGGAGGGGCCTTTTGAAGTCCACGCTGAGGCGTTCAAAGGGGCGGGAGGCCTTCACCAGGCGCGCACGGTCTGGCTGGTAGAAGTGCGGTTTGCACTCCGCACAGACCTGGCAGTCTCTAGTGATTGCCCTGACTTCCTCGATGGAGTAGGGCAGATTGCGGGCCTTGATGAAGTGGTACAAACGTGTGACTCCCGGGTGACAAAGATTGTCGTGCAGAGTCTGGAATCGGTCCACCTGTGCGCTGGCACATGTACCTCGGTCTAGGGCATCGGGGGGCTCGATGAGCTTACCGGGCGATACAAGATCTCGTAGTTGTATGTGGAAAGCTCGATCCTTCACCTCAAGATTTTATCGTTTTTGATCCTGCCCCGCTGTGTGTTGTTAAACATGAAAGCTACCGACCGTGATTAAGTGAGCAGAGTGAATCTCCTGCCAGTCAGGTAATTGCTCCAATGCCGCACAGCATCACCGATGGCTTTGGCCTCTTTTTCAACGGAGGAGTGCCGAATTTCAGAGGCATGAAGGGTTTGTGAAAAGAATGCCACGGGCCTGCCTGCCTTGTTGAGGGTGGCGGCTAGAGCGACGTCTGATGCGTTGCTCTCGGCTTGAAATGGTAACATCTCGTCGACTGCGTGCATCGCGGCCTTGGCAATGTCAGCCTTAATACAGTTGAAGGCCTGGTGAGCCTCGGCCGTTAGGGGAAAAAGAGTGGATTGGATGAGTGGGGTGGTAGGGGCCCGCCGAATTTCAATGTTAGGCTCTGGAGGTTGCACTGGAAGTCCAGGCCCGAGTAGTAAGGCAGCGCAGAGGGTTGGAAGGATGTAGAGGGGGAAGCCGGTAAACTCCACGCCCTGGACAGTGAGAGTGGCTATGCAGTACCCCCGGATCGCCATGGATTGGGGCCTGGAGGCCAGGGAGATTCTCTGATTGGTGGGGTGTACCGCGAGGGAGCAGCGCCTTACCGTATCGGGATGAAAGAAGCTCTCGGTGCTCCCGGAGTCCAGCAGACAGGAGATCTCGTGCCCTTCGATTTTCACGTTTGTAGAGGCGGTTGCTGGGTTATGTGGGCGAGACTGGTCAATTGTGATCGAGGCGAGACGCAGCTGGTAGCAGGCGATGGGGTGCCCGGGGGGGCATGGGTCCTGGTACGATGGCGGTGCCCACGGGCTGCACGTGTCGTGGGGAAGACAAGATGGCGACGCTTGATGCTCCTGGGGAGGAAAGAATGGCGGCACCCACGGGCCGCACGTGCTGGGGGTTGAACAAGATGGCGGCACCCATGTGCTGCACGTGGTCCGAGGAGGGGAAGATGGCGGTCGCCCACTGGTCGTGCGTGGTCCGAGGAGGGGAAGATGGCGGCGCCCATTGGCCATATGATGGGGGGGTTGGAACAATAGCGGCGACTGAGCAGGCCTGGCACACTGCAGTGAAGTGCCCCTTCTTGCCACAGGCCTTACAAAGGGTGCTCCGGGCCGGGTAGCGTTGTCGGGGTGCTTTGGCTGCCCACAGAAGTAACATCTGGGGCCTCCGGGGTTGGTCGGCGGGCACGCAGCACAGGCGTGGGGTTGACTGAGTGGGGTCCTCAATGGGGCGGCCGTCTGCGGAGTCCACGATGCGTAAAAGGGAGGCGCTCGGCCGGGGGTGTGGGCCTGGATGTTGCACGAGGCGATCGTCAGTGAGAGCCCAAGCTTTTTGGTCGCCACGAGGTCGATCGTGGCCCCTTCTAAGAGGTGCTGGCGGATGTAATCTGACCTTATCCCTGTAACAAAAGTGTCCCTCATAAGCAAGTTTGAGTGTTCCATGGCCGTGATGGCCTGACAATCACAGTCTCTGACTAGGGGAATTAGTAGAGCGCGCCAGAAATCTTCTACTGACACACCAGGGAGTTGACTGCGCGTGGAGAGGATGTGTCTGGCGTAAAGCGTGTTAGTCCGCTGAGCGCAGTTTCCTTTCAGTAGCACCATGGCGTCGTCGTAGGTCGGCGCGTCCTGGATAAGTGGAAAGATGTTGGAGCTCAGCCGCGTGTAGAGGATCTGAATCTTCCGATCTTCTGGGATAGGGTCTGGTGCAGACCTGATGTAAGCTTTGAAACAGGCTAGCCAATGTTCAATGTCCTTTTTGGCGTTGCCTGATTGCGGATCCAGCTGCAGGCAATCCGGCTTGATGCGGAGGTCCATCATCTGAAAACTTTAGTGCAGTATTCTTCAAACTTTTTTTCCGGGGTCCCATTTTTACCAACCGGCCAACCTTCGGGACCCAACCCGGCCGACCTTCGGGACCCAACCCGGCCGACCTTCGCGACCCACGCCGGCTGACCTTTGTGTTCCACGCCGGCCGACCTGAACGACCCACCATTTTCTCTTACCTTGTTTGCTGCTGATAAAAATGGAGGAAATGGTTTTGGGTCCCTTTGTCCCTCGTGCACGCTCCTCCAATGGAACCTGTTGGATGAAGGTGAAGCCTTCCGGTGTCGGAAAGCATGGAGACTCCATCTGTCCAAAGTTCTGCATTTCTTCCGTAAAATGTTATTAAATAAAACCCCCCCCCGAACTTGTGAAAAAAAATGAATAAAATAAATGAAAAAAATTAAAATTAAATGAATAAAATAAAGGAATAAAATGAATAAACCCCCCCTCCCCAGAACTTATAAAAAAAAATTAAATGAATAAAATAAATGAAAAAAATTTAAATGAATAAAATAAATGAAAAAAAATTAAATGAATAAAATAAATGAATAAAAAATGGTTACAGAGGAACAGTATACAGATGAGCATGGAAATACCATTGTGAAAAAGGTAATGCAAGAATGAGTATGACTAATCATGATTTGCATTCCTTTTATTCTCATATAGATGGAGACAGGAACATTACACACACAAACTACTTACTTCATTGCACCTTTTAAAATTACTCAAGGTAATCAAGGAACAATGAAGTGAAATGAAAATTGTGCATGCACAAGTGAGCGATTAAGCTGAGACCGCTTAAAAAAATAGCGGCCGCACTGCGCATGCGCGCCCAATCATCGGCGCACATGCACATAGTTTCGCGCATGCGCACCGACGATCGTGCGCGCATGCGCAAAGCGGCTGAATTTTTTTTACATGTTCACGGCCGCTTGCAGCCAGCGTTAGGAAAAGCCGGCTGCTGCACGGGGATTTGCGCGATGGGGAGTGCCACGGACAATGGCTTCGCGACCCTCCCAACACCCACCCGCAACCCACCTGCGGGTCGTGCCCCGAGTTTGAAGAACACTGCTTTAGTGTATTAAATTGATGCACGATCAATTACACAAAGACAAGAGTTGAATGCAATCGAGGCTTTAGTACACCAAGATGTGTGGCCTCCTATAGCAGCTGGCGAAATGGCTGCTGTACGAGGAGCACATATATTTATACTCCGCCTACTGGGTGGAGCCAGCAGGCAGGGAGCTACTCCCGTACCTGCAGTACAGGGCCTTACCACAAATCACCTAATATATACATCAGTGGTTATTACCACAAGCCAGAAATAGACCGTCCACAATGTTGGAGTAGGCGAACAAATAGGCATCCAATAGGCCATACCTGAACCAGAACTCTAGACACTGGAGTGAAAGCATTGTTTGGTTTGTTTCCTGCTTTAGGCATGCAGACATGGGAAAACTTGAAGGGGGATTATGCATTGGATATGCAGAGCCTACGTATAATCACACATTTACCTTCACCATTTACCATCTGCTAAATGTCAACAACAAATCCACTTCTCTCACAACATGGGCTACATTCTCCACTTCTGAGGCGAAGTGTTGACACCAAAGCAGAATTCATAGACTTTCATGACAGAAAAACTGGTGCCACACCTGGACAGATTCTGCTACTATTGAGGGGCTATCATCAGTGCAGTGTGGAACACCATTGATTCCAATGAAAAACTGTGCGGGATTCGCCGGGTCCGTGATTGACACTCGGGAGGCTGACAAGCTACAGCCGCATATACACCTTACACTCCCCACACATACTCAGCCCAGCCAAAAGGATGGCTCTGGATGTGATGGAGCGAGCTCATACAGCTGATGGGTGAGCTGGGGCCAGAGTGCACCTGGGGGGGACAAGGACATCTACACGACCAATGGCACTAAGTTCAAAGTGGGCTGTTAGCGGTGTGCGCAGCTGCATGGCTGCCTTGCCAGCTGCGGAATTGGTGAGCCATGTCCGTCCATCCTGATCCCACAGCCTGCCTCCTGACCACGCCACGCTACTCCCCCCAGCCCTGGCAAAAGCCCACCGGCCAGCGGCACAACTGTCAGCAAATTATGGCGATGTTGGACACTTTCCATACCCCCTCTCTCTCCCTCACAGCCGTCATGCTGATTTCCCGATTTTTGAAAGCACAAGTGAACCGCGCCGTCGGGAACTCGGCCCATCGGAGGCAAAAAAATCACGGAGGCCCTGGAGAATACTGGGTCGGGCCCGCTAATGACATGTAAATAGTGTCTAGTGTATGTGCGTTCTGGAACGTATTGACGCCACTATTGAATAGCTAGAGCATTGCGATTTGGCATCAAATTGGCGGATACCGCGATTTTGGCATCGGAACTGATTCTCCGCCCAATTGCCTTTCCCAATTTTGGTGTTGACTGACGGAGAATCCCACCCCATGTTTCTTTTGGGCTGTATCTTAAAATACAATTATCTTAATCCAGATCTTTATTTCTTTTAAATGTTTTAATCATGTCTTTTTTTTCTGAGAGACTTTTTAAAGTTGTGCATGATGAAGCATTCACATCAAGGTATCTGTCAAGTTGAAAGAAAAGTATATCACTTTTGTTTTCTCTCGCCACTGATGCTGCCAGATCTATTGAGCATTTGCTGGCCAGATTTTTACACTCTCTCGCCGATAGGTTCCGAGGTGGGGTGGTAGTATGAAATTGCATTGATGGAGATTCCTCTGGGACCCACCCCCCTTGATGCAATTTTACAGTGGGGTGGACATGGCCTCAGATGGAAAGTCTACCCTTGCCACAATTATGCCCCTAAGTGGCCACTTAAGAGCCTTTCCCCGTCCAGCCTCAATTTTTTAGGCTGGCGGGTCAATGACAGTTTAGGGGGGAGTAAAGGCCTGAAAAAAAAAAGTTTCATCTCAGATGGTGGGGGTGTGGAGGAGGTGGGGGGGGGGGGGGGGTGGCAATGGGGCACCTCCATCTGAAGGCCTTTACTGATTTGGGGTGCCCTCCCCTTAGGGCCTGTTGACCTCCTGACTTCCCTCAAGCCTATCCCTTCCGACCCCAATTGTCACTTCTCCCCCTCCCTGAAACCCCAGACCCTCCCTACCTTGGAACCCTTGCCACTTACCTGATCCTTGTGTCCCAACTCCATGCAGTGTCTCTCTCCCGTCCACTGCAGCGCTGTGCTTGGAGGTGCTGGAGAGCTGCCGGTCAATCTGATTGGCCCCTGAACTGGCATCCCAGCAGTGGAATCATCTGGTCCTGCTGTTATCAATTGGATTTGCCATTGAATCCATCCCCCCCACCGGGAAATCTTCATCCATCGGCTGGAATGGAAGGTCCTGTTGGTGGGAACGGCAGGAAAATCCCCCCCCTCCGGTGTTTCTGGTTGTAGCATTTTGCTGATTTGTCATCTATTTTGTCACATGATCATGTGATTTTGTGTTCACACCTGAAACAAAATTGATTCTGGGCAATAACTGATGATTTCTGCTAGGATCCATGTGCCATGAGTTCGGTGCTGCATGCAAACCTTTTGTCCAATGTTCAGGTCGGGTAACTTGTTAACTACCCTCTCCCTTTTTGAATAGGTAAGTTATATTAGTGTGTTTCCAATCCACTGGAACCTTTCCAGGATCCAGGGAATTTTGAAATGTCATAACCAATGCATCCACAACCTCTGCTGTCACCTCTTTTAACACCTTAGATCCTGGAGACTTATCTGCCTTTTGTCCCATTAGTTTATTCAATACTTTCTCCCTAGTGATGGTTATTGCCCCAAGTTCCTCTGCATTAACTACAGTTCTTGGAAATATTTTATTATCCTTTACCATGAAGACAGGGACAAAATATTGATTCTGTGCCTCTGTGTTCCCCATTATTACCTCACTAGTACTGTCCTCTAGTCTAAAGGCCAACATTTACTTTAGCTATTCTCTTCCTTTTTCTATACTTATAGAAGGTCTTGGTATCAGTGTTTATGTTTTCTGCTAGTTTTCTTTTGTAGATCATCTTAGCTCTTTTGATTCTATTTTTAGTAGCTTTTTGCTGTCCCCAAAGTTCTCCCAACCCTCCAACTTACCACGAGCTTTTACAGTATGGTATGCCTTAGTTCTTGCCTTTATGTCCTCCTTGACTTCCATGTTTAGCCATGGAATGTTTTTCTCCCTTTACAATTCCTGTTCTTCCCAGGAATATAATTTAATTGAGAGGTAATTAATATCTCCCTGAACATCCGCCATTGTTCCTCAACTGTCTTACCCTCAATTATTTGTGTCCAGTCTATTTGGACCAACTCTTTCCTGAGGCCTGTATCATTACCACAGCACAAAGCAAAAACTCTAGTATGACACTCTGTCTCCTCTACTCAATCTGAATTTGAAATTCTAGCATGCTGTGATCACTCCTTTCAAGAGGATCCTGAACAACAATACTATTTATCGACCTTTCTTCATTACATAAACTAAATCTAAAATAGCCTGCTCCATAAATAACATGTTGCTCCAAGAAACAATCTCTCATGCACTCTAGGAAATCTCCCTTGAGGCTACCCTTGCCAATTTGATTAATCCAGTCAATATGCATGTTAAAATCACCCATGATTATCATTGTGCCCAGCCCTCATTATTTCTTGGTTGATACTATGTCCCACTTTGGAAGTATTGCTTGGAGGCCTCTAAATTACTCCTGCCAAGAATTTTTTTTCCCTTGTTTTTTATTTCAACCCAGATAAATTCAACATCTTCGTCTTAGTGCCAATATCATTTCTTAATAAAGCCTTGATGTCATCTTCAACCAATAAAGGAATACTGAGTACCCTTGCATATTTAACTCCCAGTCCCAGTTCCCCTGCTACCATGTTTCAGTACTCCCCACCAAATCATACTCATTTTTCTCTATTTGTGCTGGCAGCTCATTGACCTTATTATGAATATTACGAATAGGTCCTACTGATTTGTCTTTCACTTACAGGCTTTCCCTTGCACACTACACTTTTTGCAGATTCTGACTTCCTTCATTAATCTCTGATAACCTAGCCTAACTTTCAGTCCAACAGTCACCTTACATTTTAATTTTTTTACATTTTCTGAACCCTCCGTAATCATTACACAGGCCCTGCCTGTTCATTCTATTAACCTCTACCTTCTCGTCACATGATTACCTGCTGCTCTGGTTCCCATTAACCATTGTACTTCTTGCAGTTTTACCCATCCCTCCCACCCCCCATTTGCTAGTTTAAAGTCTTTGAGATAACCCTATTTATCCTTTTCGCTCGAACACTAGTCCCAGATCGGTTCAGGTGGAGACTGTCCCAGTGGTACAGATCCCTCGGTTCCAGTACTGATGTCAGTGCTCCATGAAATGGAATCCCTTTTTCCCGCACCACTCCTTTAGCCACATGTTTACTTCCCTAATTTTCTCATCCCTATGCCTACTTCATGTGGCTCGAGTAGGAATCCAGAGATTATATCCCTTCAGGGCCTGTTCTTTAATTTTGTTCCTAGTTCCTGATAATCCCCCAACAGGTCCTCTTTCCTAGTCTTGCCTATATTGTTTGTCCAAATGTGGACCACAACAGCTGGATCATCCCCCTCCCACTCCAATACCCTTTCAAGCCGGTCAGAGATGTCCCCCACCCTGGCATCGGGCAGGTAACAGACCATGAGGGACTCTCGGTCCTGCTTACAAAGTCTGTCCCCCAATTATAGAATCCCCTACAACTACCACTTGTCTTTATGCTCCCCCCCCCCCACTTGAATGGCCTCCTGTACCACGGTACAGTGGTCAGTTAGCTCATCCTCCCACCAGCCCTTTCCCTCATCCACACAGGGAGCAAGTACCTCGTACCTGTTAGACAAGGTCAAGAGCTGAGGCTCCACCATGCCTGAACTTAGGATCCCACTACCTGCCTCACTCACAGCCACACCCTTGTGTCCCTGACCATGATATAGATATAGAACAGTACAGCACAGAACAGGCCCTTCGGCCCTCGATGTTGTGCCGAGCAATGATCACCCTACTCAAACCCACGTATCCACCCTATACCCGTAACCCAACAATCCCCCCCCTTAACCTTACTTTTATGACACTACGGGCAATTTAGCATGGCCAATCCACCTAACCCGCACATCTTTGGACTGTGGGAGGAAACCGGAGCACCCGGAGGAAACCCACGCACACACGGGGAGGACATGCAGACTCCGCACAGACAGTGACCCAGCCGGGAACTGAACCTGGGACCCTGGAGCTGTGAAGCATTTATGCTAACCACCAGACAACTGGCCTAATTCAAGGTAGGTAGCCTAAGGGATGTGACTGCCTCCAGGACACAATGTCTAGATGCCTCTCCCCCTCCCTGATACGTCGCAGCGTCAAACCTCAGAATCCTGCTCATCAACTCTGAGCCGGAGGTCCTCAAGCAACCAACACTTACTGCAGATGTGGTCAGTAGGAACCACAATGGAGTCCACCACTCCCACATAATGCAGGAACAACACATCACATGACCCTCCATCTCTATTTTATTTTATTTTATTTTAATTTGTTTCTTTAACTATTTTTAAAACTTTTTTAAATCTTTCCCTATTATCTCAATCTGAACACAATTTGAAACCAGGAATTTAAAATTAATTTTCAAATTTGGACATATTCCTTATCAGCCAATCAAGTAATAATAATCTTTCCTGTTCAGTCTCAGCCTTCCTGTGATGCCACTTTTCAGTTTCTTCCTGCAGCCGGAACACCCTGTCAGTGAACACCCTTCTCCGAGTTTCACCTAACTCCGTTTTTCACCCAACTCTAAAGTATTCTTGCCAGCCAAGTAGCACTCAGTGCAGACAAATAGCGCTCAGTGGCTTTCCTGTTTATTGGCCTCAAATTCCAATGCTCTGGAAACTGTCCCCACATGTCTGCTGAACAGTAATTTCACATTGGTTCCACAGTGTGGTAAAGTTTGCCATTTTAGAACGGGGATACATATTTGGTTCCACCATTGCCACATAACCTGTCGACTGATAATCAACGTTAAGTGTAAGCACAGGATTTCCAATGGTGCTCCTTGTGGTCTGTAGTCCCTATAATTTTCTTGACAAGACCATGGATGTGTCTCTGCGCAGCAGTAAGCCTGTGATCATTGCACCCATGGTATCCACATCGTAAAATAACTAACTGGGGCAACCAAGGTGAATTACCATAGCCACACTTGAGTGTAATGGATCCCAGAGATAGCATCTCCGCGCCATTATATGCAGCACGTTTAGCAGTGATTGGTTGAATCATCACTTGCCATTACTGTACATACATTTCAGTTCAAAGTGGAAGAATATTTGCACCTTCACCAATATTCTGTTGTTCTGGCTTGGCTAGACAGTTTGTAGATCTTGACCTGGCACTGTTTGTTACACAGTCTTAGAACCATAGAATTCCTACAGTGCAAGAGGAGACCATTCGGCCCATCAAGTTTGCACCGACCCTCTGAAAGAGCAGTCTACTTGGGCTCACTCCCCAGCCCTATATCTGCAACCCCATAACCTCACCTAACCTGTGCACCTTTGGACACTGAGGGGCAATTTAGCATGGCCAATCCACCTAACCTGCACATCTTTGAACTGTGGGAGGAAACCGGAGCACCCGGAGGAAACCCACACAGACACGGTGAGAACATGCAAACTCCACACAGACAGACACCCAAAGCCGAGTCTGGACGCCTGGCGCTGTGAGGCAGCAGTGCTAACCACTGTGCCACCATGATCAAGTAGAATGCTGTACCTGTCTGGAGTTTGGTTGTTGCTTCTCATGATGTTCTAGCCATTGTTTTCGGCATTGGCAATTCCAACTCCTCTGGGGTTATATGCATTGCTCACAGTCTTAAACGCTGGAAAATTTCAGAGTGCATGGGCTGGATTCTCCATCAGTGGGATCCTCCATTTCGTCGCCAGTGCACTTACTCCCGGGGATTTCCTGACGGCATGGGGGTGGCCACAATTTGAAACTCCATTGGCTGCTGCTGGGATGGAGGATCCCGCTGCCGGCAGGGGGCGCCGCACCAAAAAACGGGATGGAAAATCCCACCCCATATATGAGACTGCACTGCCATATTGCTTTCCTGCTTTGGTTACCATGACATTTATGGAGGAATTACGCACAGCCTGTAGACTCTCAACCCAGTAGCATGGCTTCGAACCTGTCTCCACTTTGTAGTAGCTCTTCAATGCTGGAACATTTAGTTTGGTCCAAGAGATCTTTTGCAATGTTTATAGCAGGGGAGATGCTTTCATAAGATCAATTATTCTGTCAGCTAGCTCTGCTGCCACAGAGTCACAATCGCATCCCTTGGGCTGGATTCTCTGCAGCCCTCTGCCGAAATCAACCTTCCCGACGGAATCAGACCCGTGCCACTCCGGCCATTCTCTGGGCCCCAAATATCTGCACTGATATATATCGCTCAGTCCGTGGCTGCGGAGGTGAGGGGTGGAGGGGTCGGGCACTGGGGGGGTGGGGGCTTATAGGCGGCCGGGGCACAGATCAGGCCCGTCCGATGAAGGGGCACGCGGCCAATTGGGGGGACCTACATTACGGAGCTGCCTCCGCGGTCCGATCCGCCGTGGCCCTTGGCGCGGCCACTGGAGGCCGCCACCGAGCGTATGTGCAGACTCGGAACTATAAGTGTGGGGGCCCGTATCCACAGCCAAAGCTGTGTGAAGCTCCCCGGGTCCCTGCTAGCCCCCTGAAGCTAATTGAATCAGGTTGGTTTTTTTCCAGGAAACTCGGGAGTGCAACACCTGCGTTTTTATGCCACCGTGGGGACATAGCCCCATTTCGGGAGAATCCACCCCCGATGATCTATGAGTATTAACCATACTGTATCTAATTTTTTTAAATGGTGATCGGACAGACCTGATGTGTTAGGTCTGTGAAGGCCGAGAGCAAATTTAATCTCTGTGTTGGTTTCCTCCGGCTGCTCTGGTTTCCTCCCACAAGTCCTGAAAGACGTGCTTATTAGGTGAATTGGACATTCTGAATTCTCTCTCAGTATACCTTATCTGAATCAGGACAGCTTTCAACACCTTGAGTTGGAGTATCTTATATGACCAGGACCGTAATTGGTCATACGTTGTTGCTTGACAGCTAATGGGAACACTGTTGAGCGAATGGTGGGCAACCTGTGGCACAGGGGCCATATGCGGCCCATTTAGGTTCTAAGTGCAGCCCACGAGACATTTTTTTGACCTTTGCCTACGTGAAGGGTTGCAAGATGAGTCATAGCCACAGAAACCAAGGGAATTAAGTGCTAATAGCCACAGAAACCAAGGGAAAGAGTGCTAATGGCAGTCCCCAGAGAGAACAAAAGGTGTGAAAGGCCAAACAGCAGAGAAACTAAACTGTGACAGATGTAGATGTCGGGGGAGGGGAAAGGGGAAGCAAAGGGGAGAAAAGATATGGAAAGGTGGATAAGATAGGGGGGGATATATATAAAGAAAGACAAGAAAGAAGTATATAGAACATAGAACATACAGTGCAGAAGGTGGCCATTTGGCCCATCGGGTCTGCACCGACCCACTTAACCTATCACTTCCACACTATCCCCATAACCCAATAAGCCTCCTAACCTTTTTTGGGGTCACTATGGACAATTTAGCATGGCCAATCCACCTAACCTGCACGTCTTTGGACTGTGGGAGGAAACCCGAGCACCCGGAAGAAACCCACGCAGACATGGAGAGAACGTGCAGACTCCACACAAACAGTGACCCAACGGGGAAATGAAACTGGGACCCTGGCACTGTGAAGCCACAGTGCTAGCCACTTGTGCTACCATGCTGCGGCAAGAAAGAAAAAAAGAAATGGTAAAAGACAGTTAAAAAGAAATGTGATGAAAACAATGGGGCCGAGGTGATGTAGAGCTAATCATCTGAAGTTGTTGAATTCGATGTTGAGGTTGGAAGGCTGTAATGTGCCTAACCAGAAGATGAGATGTTGTTCCTCCAGTTTGCGTTGAGCTTCACTAGAACATTGCAGCAGGCCAAGAACAGACATGTAGGCATGGGAGCAGGGTCTGTGTTAAAATGGCAAGAAACGGGAAGGTCAGGGTCCGGAATGCGCACAGACCGAAGGTGCTCAGCAAAGCAATCACCCAGTCTACGTTTGGTCTCTCCAATATAGAGGAGAACAAATTGGGAGCAGCGAACGTAATAGACCAAATTGAAAGAGGTGCAAGTGAAATGCTGCTTATCTTGGATTGAGTGTTTTGGGCCTGGGATGTTAAGCATGGAAGAGGTAAAGGGGGAGGTTTTACACCTTCTGCGATTGCATGGGAAGGTGCCATGGGTGATGGGAGAGGTACTGGGTATGGTGGAGGAGTGGACTAGATTATCTCAGAGGAAACGGTCTCTGTGGAATGCTGACAGAGGGAACGAAGGGAAGATGTGTTTGGTGGTGGCGTCACGCTGGAGTTGGTGAAAATGGCGGAGGTTTATGCTTCGCATATGGAGGCTAGTGAGGTGAAATGTGAGAATAAGAGGGACACTATCCTTGTTCTGGGTGGGGGAAAAGAGAGAAAGGGATGGCGTCCTTACAGGGTGCAGGTGCAAAGAGCTATAGTCCAGATAGTGGAAGTCAGGGGGTTTGTAATGGATATTAGTAGATAGTCTATTGGCGGAAATTGAGTCACAAAGGTCAAGGAGGGGAAGGGAAGTGTCTGAGATGGACCAGGTGAAAGTAATGGAGGGATGGAAACTGGAAGAGAAGTTGATGAATTGTTAGAAGTCCGGATGAGAGCATGAAGCAGCACCAAAATAGTCATCGATGTACCAGTAAAGGAGTTGTGGGAGAGGAACTGGGTAGGCCTGGAACAAGGAATGTTCCACATACCTCATAAAAGAGAAAATGTAGCTAGGATCTATGCAGGTACACGTTGCTGCACCTTTGATTTGGAGAAAATGGGATGAGTTAAAGGAGAAGTTGTTGTGAGATAGAACGAGTTTAGCCAGGCGGAGGAGAGTGGTGGTGGATGGGAATTGTCCAGGCCTCTTTTCGAGAAAGAAGCGAAGAGTTCTCAGGCCATCCTGGTGTGGGATGGAGTTGTAGAGGGATTGCACATCTATGGTGAATAGGAGGTGGTTAGGGCCTGCAAACTGGAAGCTGTCAATATGACACAGTGCATCAGAGGAATCCCAGATGTAGGTGGGGAGGAAATGGACCAGAGGAGTGAGGATGGATAAGAGGAGATAAGTTTGGTGGGGCAGGAGCATGCTGACACAATGGGCCTGCTGGGTAAGTCCTTTTTGTTGATTTTGGAAAGTTGTAGAGCAATTTCTTTGTTTTGTCCAGCTACAGTACCACACTTTTCTGTGTTCAGAGATAATTGTTTTGCAAAACATTGAAAGTTTAGGTTTGGATATCAAAAATTGTCATGGGCTGTTGATTTGTTTTGCATGCTTTTCAATAGAAGTTTGAAAACCATGGTTTAATCAGGAGATTGACTCCCTATTGAAGGACGGGTCTGAGGCTTTCAAGTCAGGTGATCCTGACCTATACAAGAAATCCAGCTATGACCTCTGCAAAGTTATTCGGAAGCCAAGAGACAATATCAGACCAAGTTAGAGTCACAAACTAGCATTACAGACTCTCATCGGTTGTGGCAAGGCTTAAACAACATTATGGACTACAAAGCGAAGCCAAGCAATATCTCCAGTAGCAGCACACCCCTCCCCAAAGAAACCAATGCATTCTATGCTCAGTTTGAGCAGGAAACCAGCAAACCGTTGTTGACTGCCCCAGCAGCCCAAAACACACCGATACCCACTGTCACAGCTTCCAGTCAGATCTGAAAGTGAACCCTTTCGATGGGTCTGGATGAGGTCTCTGGTCATGTACTCAGATCATGCACAGACCAGCTGGCAGATGTGTTCAGGGTCATCTTCAACCTGTCCCTACTCCGTTCCGAGGTCCCCACCTGCTTCAAGAAGATAACCATCATAGCGTTGCCAAAGAACAACCAGTCAACATGCCTCAATGACTACCGTCCGTTGGCCCTGACATCGATCGTAATGAAGTGCTTCGCGAGGTTGGTCATGAGGCACATCGACTCCATACTCCCGGAATGCCTAGATCCACTGCAATTCACATATCGCCACAGCCGGTCCACAGCAGATGTCATCTTCTTGGCCCTACACTCATCCCTGGAGCATCTTGACAACAAGGACTCCTCCATGAGACTCCTAAATATTGACTACAGCTCTGCCTTCAACACCATAATCCCAACCAAACTCATCAAAGCTCCAAAACCTAGGACTTGGCTCCTCCCTCTGCAACTGGATCCTCGACTTTCTGACCCATTGACCACAATCAGTAAGGATAAACAACAACGCCTCCTCCTCGATAGTCCTCAACACCAGAGCCCCACAAGGCTGCATACTTAGCGCCCTACTATACCCCCTGCACACACACTCCCTCATCAAGCAAAATATAGATCCAACTCCATCAGGTTTGCTGATGACACGACCGTAGTGGTTTCGATCTCGAACAATGATGATTCAGAGTACAGGAGTGAGATAGCAGAGTGGTGTAATGACAACAATCTCTCCCTCAATGTCAACAAAACTAATGATAAGTCATTGACTTCAGGAAGCGAAGTATCTTACAAATCTGTCTGCATCAATGGGCCCGAGGTGGAGATGGTTGACAGCTTCAAATTCCTAGCTGTGCACATCACCAACAATCTGCCCTAGTGCTAGCCATGTCAACTCTACGACCAAGAAAGCACAACAGTGCCTATACTTCTGCAGGAAACCAAGGAAATTTGGCATGTCCACATTGATTCTTACCAACTTTTACAGATGCACCATATAAAGCATCCTATCTGGTTGCATCACAGCCTGGTTTGGCAACTGCTCATTCCAAGACCACAAGAAACTTCAGAGAGTCCATCACACGAACCCGCCTCCCATCCATTGACTCCGTCTGCACCTCCTGCTGCCTTGGGAAAGCGGGCAGCATAATCAAAGACGCCTACTGCCCGTCTAATTCACTTTTCCAACTTCTTCAATTGGGCAGGAGATACAAAGTCTGAGAACAGATTCTAAAGCAGCTTCTTTCCCACTGTTACCAGACTCCTAAATGACCCTCTTATGGGCTGAACTGATCTCTTCACACATTTTCTCTACTGTGTAGTACGACACTATTGTTTGCTTCACCCAATGCCTGTATCTACATATTTACATTGTGTATTTATGTGTGCCCTATGTTTTTCTTTCATGGATGGAATGATCTGTCTGGATTGTACGCAGAACAATGCTTTTCACTGTACTCGGTACACATGACAATAAAGATTCAAATCCAATCCAATCCAATCATCTGCATGATTATCGAGTGGAACCTCTTTCAGTTTGTGTAGAGCATTCTGTCATCTGCAGGTGCTCGTAGGGGGACCTGCATCCCTTCAATCACCCCCTGGACCCGTGGCATTCCATCAATGGAGGCGAACCCTGTTGCCCGGGCATCCAGGTGGGCTCGGTCCACATTGAAATGGATGTATTGAGCTGCCTGGGCATATAGGGCTTTCGAGCAAGCACAGATGCGCCTGTGCACCGAGGTCTGTGAGATCCCAGACAGGTTCCCACTCGGAACCTGGAAGGACCCGTCACGTGTGCAGAGGGTGAGGGGCAAGTTAAAGTGGGGAATTCGGAATTATATAATAGTTAACCAGTTGTATTTTCTGCATATTTTATTATAATTCTTGTTATAAATAAACAGTAATTGTGTTTAAACTTACAAACCTGGTGACTGTAATTACTGGGCAGCTAACAGCCAAAGACTTTGGATATTTTTCTAAGAATTACTGGTTCACTTCTGTTGCGACTGCAACTCTGGGTCAAGTGGGGCTGGAGTTGACCGCGCACCAGCCCAGAGTGTTGCAACATCCTACTTTAAATCTTTCATGAAGATCATGATTAAAACTGAGTGTCTGCAATTTTATTTTATGACCTGCCACAGTCATTTCCTTTTTATGCTGTCCTGCCTCAACAATATGTTCGCCAATCTCTTTCCCAGACCCACCCTAAGTGACTCTACTAATTCCTGCTACCTCATCTCTGTAAAATGTAAACCTTCCCTGCCAGCCACCCACATTCTTTCCTACTCGGTCCTTCCTGAAGCAATTAATTTCACTCCTGAGGGGAATTTAAAATTTAAAGAACTCTTCCACTACATATAGAAAAACACGCAGCATTGCTATGGCAGCAATAACAAAGAATGTGATGGGTGACAAATTTGTGTGCGTAGCCATCCATGCTCCTGGTTAAAATAAAATCTCAAAATCATCATCAATTGGCAGGAATCTGCGACAACACTGTCCCAGCAAATTTCCCTCCCCTGCTGGTTGGCTTTAATAATGTCCAAAGTCAGGCTGTGATGCGTCAGAAAATCCAGCCTGATTTATCTTGAGGCTGACACTAAGCCATATGAAAGGTTCTGCCTGACGCACTCCAGCAGAATGCAGAATACTTGCCATATTACCTGCATCAGTTAACCCACGACCTTTGAGTACATTACGCTCACCATGCTTTTACCTGAGCCAATTAAAATAAAAAGCAGTGCAGCATTATTAGCTTAGCTTTGCAGGTTTGATCTCATTAAGTGCATGACTACCAGATCAACATTTCATTCAGCTGTATTTTTGGAGGTGTGTTCTGGATAGCTTTTTGGTTGATCTGATCCCATAGAAAGTGCAGAGTAAAATGATGCTTTCCTGTGAGTATAATAAGAAAAGGTAAAGAATTTTAACCCTCATTTAATGGATTCTCTAAGCACCAAGAGCACTTTTATCCCCTTTGATATGTGATATTTTCTGCATTTATTTTTGTTATTAATTAAACACCACGGTTTTGATTTTCCTTGCTTTGTCAAGTTTCTCCTGCAGGTATTAACTCATGCTCGGATGTGGTTTCACAAGCACCAGTCACCCTTCACCCAAGTTCCCATTCTTTGCATGTTAAACCGGAAAGAAAAAAGGGACTTTTAACTCCCACCTGGGCGGGCAGCACAGAGCCCTGGCCTGCCACCAGGAAGATGGTTGATCCATTTTAATGCCCAAGCCTCATTAATGCAGATAAGCGGTGGACCAATGTAGGGCAACACAGATTGTACCCACCTAGTGTTCGAGTAAGCTATAGTGGATGGGAAGATTGAGAGAGTGATACAATCAGAGATGGTGCGTGGAACCAAGCTCAATAAAAGGCCAAACGTTCTTTCTGGAATCCAGAGGAGCCGCCTTTTAATCCTGATCGTTTTTACACTTTGTGTGCCAGTATGCACACGTGAAGGTTAGGCAAACAGCAATGAAGTAAAGAACTATCTCAGTCATGTTGCTGGAATGATAAATATTGTCAAGGATAACAGAAGAATTCCCCTTCTTCACTTGAGAGTATATATGAGGCTGCAGTTTAACATCTCATCCAAGAGACAGTTCAGTGTAGTGTCAACCCAGATTATATAGGCAGGGATTCTCTGATTCAAGGTTGTGCATACACCCCCCCCCCCCCCCCCCCCCAAACCACATCCCACAACCCCACCCCCGTGGACACCGTCACCCATCTCTGCCAGCAGGAACAGAGAAATTGGCACTTAGGCAAAACTCCATTGACTGCAGTTGGATGGGAAAATCTCATCGACGTGAACAACAGAAAATTCCAGTCTATATCTCTGGAGGGCAGCTTGAATCCACAACCATCTGACTCAGAGACAAGACCACTGCACCGAGGGAATATGTTTAACCAGGGAAACGACCTCGTGAACAACCATGGGGAGGACTTTATGTTCCCCCAACAGGGTTAGTGACCATCTAATTACTCAGATGGCCTTCCCACTTGGCTCCCACATACCCCAACCTCTATTATATGTGTGGACGAGAGAGCCCTAACAGTCCTAACAGCAATGCCATTTCCCCCACTGAGACCCATAAGTGGCCAAGGGTCATTTCCTGCTCAGCCTCAATTTTCAGGCTGGCAGAATGAGTTCAAGTGCAAAGGGAAGCTTGAAAATGAGCCGTGCTCAGGCCTCGGATGGGAAGGGGATGGGGCCAACACCATCAGCAGCCCCCTGTAAACATTGGGAGCACTCCATTAAAATGGCCTCTCTAGGTGTTGCCCCCCACCCTCCCCAACCTCTCCACCACCACCCCAACCACCTTTGTCCCCTTCCTCAGCCTCACTTGCCACCATGCCCCAGGACCCCATACTTAACTGGTCCTGGACTCCCAGAGCTTAATTATGGGGCCTGCTTGCAGTCCCAGTTCTGACAATTGCAACTTCCAGTACTGCAAGGACTAGAGACCTGCTGGCTAATCTAATTGGCCAACGGCTCTGTGAGGCAGGAATTCCTTCTGAGTGAGGAGTTAAATTTTGTCTCCAGCCAATGAATGTTTGTGGAATATTAAATGGCTGTGGGGCCGGCAGCATTGTAGGGGATGTGTTCTCTACCAACTCCTTGGATGACAGGAAGGGAAACCTCATCATCCTAAAAATCTTGGCCTATTTCTAAGAGCTTATGGAGGTAGATTAATTAGAAGAATTAGAATGCACAGATGGTCACAATAGTTGACCGAGCGGATAGCTCTGTAGCTAGGTCTGGTGGCTCTTGTGGGCAACTTTGTTTTGATAATCAATGGTTGTTCACAATGTAATTTAATAAACCAGTCAAAATACACATATTCTGATTGGCTTTTGTTTTATGCATTCATCAGATGTGGACTAGCTGGACCAGCATTTATTGCCCACCCCTATCTGCCTTTCAACTGTATAGCTTGCTGGACCATTAGAGGGGGGTAATTTTCCTTTAAGAATCAACCACCTTTCTGTTGGTCTGAAGTCACATGTAGAGCAGACCAGGTAAGGATGGCAAATTTCCTTCCCTAAAGGACATTAGTGAAACAATTGATGCAACTTCAGTGCAACTGTGGATAATCTGCTCTAACTTTCACTCAGGATAGAATCATAGAATTTCCAGTACTGAAGGAGACCATTCGGCCCATCAAGTCTGCACCGGCGCTTGCAAAGATTACCCTACTTAAGTCCATGCCTCCACCCTATCCCTGTAAACCCAGTAACCCCACCTAACCTTTTGGACACTAAGGGTAATTTAGCATGGCCAATCCACCTAACCTGCACATCTTTGGACTGTGGGAGGAAACCGGATCACCCTGAGGAAATCCACACAGACACGGGGAGAAAGAGCAAACTCCACACAGACAGTCACCCAAGACAGAATTGAACCCGGATCCTAGAGCTGTGAGGCAGCAATGCTAACCACTGTGCCACCATGCCACCCTGTTAGAAGTTAAATTTCCATTTATCTCAAAACGTAACCATACTGTAGCCTACGCGAGAACATCATGTACAGAGCTCACTACCATGAATAACTTAAATTCAGCAGTTCTGTCATCTTTTTACAGCAAATACAACATGGAATTTGCACAGCAGATCAAAGTACGGACTCAACCTGCAAACTTTTCCTACCCGTCCTACGTTTCCTTGTTCAGTACAAGTGGTAAAATGGTAATTACCTGAATAATTGCCACCGTGGCACCGCTGTCCTCTGCTGACTGATAACCTGTCAGAAAGGATACTTTCATGACCATTTGGAACTGCTCCATTCATGCATAGAGAATCCCCAACATTGCCGATAAAGATGTAAAAGATAGCGAAAATGGATTTCCCATTGAAACCGTGGCTTTCACAACAATCCGATTTCATCGATCTTAATGGATTTGTGTTACTAACGTAAGAAAGTGATTTATAAATAAACTATTCAAACTATTCTAAAATTGAATGATGGAAATTTTCAGTTTTTAGGTCTTAAATGGGTGTGATTTAATGGAATTTAAATAGAGTCCCGTGTCGGGCGCGTTTTGCCGGATATTTGCCAGCACTGGCAGCGCCGAGAACAACTTCACTATTAAATGGGACTCTGCTTCATTTCTGGGCCTCGGCGAAGAATGCTGCAGTTAGTCCCATTTCCTGCACTAACATGCTCCACTCGCCAGTACAGGAAGAGCAAATGGCACCCCAATCTTGAGACTTTCCATCGTGGCCTCTGGACCCACCCAACCTGATTAAGAGGGTCCATGAGCACCTCCCAGGAAACCCCCCAGACCCGATCCCCAGCATAGACAAGATGCTACCCAGGCAATGCCAGGGTGGCACCAAGGTGGCACTGTCAAGGTGCCAGGGTGGCAGTATCACAGTGCCAGATGGCATCAGGACTGCCCAGCACCAACCACCCAGACCCTCCCCAAATGCCGAGACACCTTGTCCACGTTTGTGGAAACCAGTGCTAAATGATGCTCGCTCGGAGTCTCCGAGGCAAGGCTGTTTGGTCCCGCACCTTGGGTAACTCCTGCGCAAACATATTCAGGTGCGCCTAACTGCACACTTGAATATGAAAATCTGGATCCCACCTTTAATGAACGGGTTCCAGATTACGACGCCTCGAAAGCCCTCATTAGATTTTTCGAGGCGTGACGTGGCCGGTAAATCTCCCGACAGGCCTCTCTCGTCCCGAGCCAGGGGCAGCGAGGCCAATAGATCACCCCCAATATGGGCTTCCAATTTTTTCTACTACTTCTCAGAATGTGAGAGCATTTGGTTGTGAACACCTCATGATATTGCTTAACTGGATAGTTGGATGTGCAACATTTTTGTTTATGTAGCTCTTCCTGTACTGGCGAGTGGAGCATATTAGTGCAGGAAATGGGACTAACTGCAGCATTCCTCGTCGAGGCCCAGAAATGAAGCAGAGTCCCATTTAATAGTGAAGTTGTTCTCGGGGCAGCATGGTAGCATTGTGGATAGCACAATCGCTTCACAGCTCCGGGGTCCCAGGTTCGATTCCCGGCTGGGTCACTGTCTGTGCGGAGTCTGCACATCCTCCCCGTGTGTGCGTGGGTTTCCTCCGGGTGCTCCGGTTTCCTCCCACAGTCCAAAAGATGTGCCGGTTAGGTGGATTGGCCATGATAAATTGCCCTTAGTGTCCAAAATTGCCCTTAGTGTTGGGTTGGGTTACTGGGTTATGGGGATAGGGTGGAGGTGTTAACCTTGGGTAGGGTGCTCTTTCCAGGAGCCGGTGCAGACTCGATGGGCCGAATGGCCTCCTTCTGCACTGTAAATTCTATGTATCTATATGTGAATTATACCAGTTCATGTTTAAATCTTTTCTCTTTGAGCATTAACATTTGTTTGATAATCATATCATGCAGAGGGCTATTGCCGGACCTCAATTTTGGCTGTTAGCTCGGACGTTTGCTCTACAGGTGATGATATTAGGTGGCAGGGTGTGCCTCTTGAATCACATGTTTGCAGACAATATACAGTACCAACTGCCTTGAAATATGGGAGAAATGTAACATAGAAGGTGCCTTGTTTTATAACAGTTCAGCTAACTTGAGTGCTCAGTTTTCATTACAAAGCTGCAGCATTACCTCATTTCCATTTCTTATTATTCACAATCAATGCACATTCGCTGATTACAGTGGAAATCTAACCCAGGGTCTGCCCTGCTGATTAAATTACTCCCAAAAGTCAAAGGAATTTTAAAGGGGAAAAGAAGTGATTCAACCAGTTGACCTGTTTCCTTGCCCTTAGGCGAAACAAAGAACAAAAATCATCAATTGTAGTCCCTACGGACAAATCAAACAATTGGCATTTCTAATGGGTTTTAGCCATATAGTTGATTGGTTATATCATCATGCTTGACATCCTGATAACTGCTTTAAGTGAAAAGGCAGAGATATAACAATGGAGGTTAACAAAGCAATTCAGATGAGTCAAGGATCTTTCTAATCATAGCTACTATTTGTTCTGTTTTAAGTGTATAGTTTATTATTCAATGTCTTGATTTTTAAAAAATTGAGGGTGTTCATGATTTTAATTGGCGATTGATATGTATCATAATTGTGTATTATAGCTTTATTATAAAACTTGATAGAATCTTTGTTAACCAGATTTATGATATTGGTGTGTAAATGTAGATCATTCAGTTGTAGGCTACACTGAACACTTTCATTCACTATTTATGTTCGAACAGAGGAGATTAACAGATGAAGCAATTGCGATAATTAAATTTACAAAGGGATAAGACAGGGTGAATTGAAACATGTGGGGCGGGATTCTCTGTTGGCCGACGGCAAAATCAGGGCGTGCGATCAGGCTGAGAGTAGCTCCCGACAACGAAATTGTGGCAGACGCTGGTTTGACACCGACTCGCGATGCTCCATCTCCTCGGAAACGGCATCAATGCGACGCATGGCGTGCGTAGTTGAAACACCATTCACATCATTCGTTGGCTCACCTGCGATTCTCCACCTGCAGTGGGCCGTGTTCCCAACGGTGCGTTCCACGTGTGCTCTCACAAATCGTGAACCTGGCGTGGTGGCTGGTGAGACAGGAAGAGGGCGTACGGACAGTGTCCAGCGCCGCCATATTTCGATGACAGCCCTTCCGCTGGCCAGGGGGTTTCTCCCAGGGCCGGGGGAGTCATAGGGAGTGGCCAAGAGATGAGGTGGGCTGTGGGGTCGGGGTGGACGGGTACTCAATACCATTACCGCTGCTGGCAAGGCAACCATGTAGCTGCATATGCCGCTGACAGCCCATGTTAAACTTGGTGCTTGGAGTCACCCCCCCCCCCCCACCCGGGGTGTCCTCTGGCCCAAGCCGACCCATCAACTGTAGGGTCACTCCAACACAACCTGCCCCATCTTTTCGGCCCCCATCAGTGTGTGTATGGGGGCTGTATATTTTAAGCGCGGCTGCAGCTTGTCAGCCCTGCGAGTGTCCATCACAGACCCAGCAAATCCTGCACCATTTTTCGTGGGTTTTGATGGTGTCCCCCGCGGTGCCTCACCGATAGCAGAATTGGTGCAGGTGTGGCGCCGATTTTTCTGACGTGAAAGTCCACGGATTTTCGGTTGGTGTCAGCACGTAGACTCAGAAACGGAGAATCCGGCCCATTGTTTCCAGTGGTTGAGGGATCTAGAATGAGCAGACAGATATATAAGATTAGAAGTAGAAGGTTTAAAACTGAGAGCTGGAGAAAGCTTTTTATACATGAGGTTGCGAGGCTGTGAAATGCTCTATTGGTGTTAGTGATTGATGCATTGACCATGTTAATATTGAAGACTAGTTTAGCTCAGTGGGCTAGACAGCTGATTTGTGATGCAGAACAAGGCCAGCAGCGTGGGTTCAATTCCTGTACCAGCTAAGAATTCTGAATTCTCCCTCCATGTACCTGAACAGGTGCCGGAATGTGGCGACTAGGGGCTTTTCACAGTGACTTCATTGCAGTGTTAATGTAAGCCTACTTATGACAGTAAAAAGATTATTGTATTGTATTAGATTAGATAGGCGGCTAAAGGAAAAGGGGAATGAAGAATGTAGAAATAGGAATTGGAAGCACTGCTCAAGGGGAGAATCAACATCAATATGAACTGTTGGGAAAAATAATCTGCTTTGTAATTTTATATCATTTACTTTGTTTTCCAAAAGTGATACAAAACAAAAGAAAGACTGCATGTGCTGGAAAACTTAAAATAAGAACAGAAAATTCTGAAAATAACCATGACTCAATCAGCACCTATAAAAAGAAAAAAATTGTTATTGATGACACAACATGTTTTTACAGATGACTAATTCTGGCAGACCTATTGCTTATTTCCAGCATTTTCCTTTTTTGTTTTGGGAAATTGAAATCATAGAATCCCTACAGTGCAGAAGCAGGTCATTCAGCCCATCGGGTCTCCATCACCCCTCCGAATGAGAACTCTACCTAGGCCCACTCCTGAGCACCATCGTCGTAACCTCACCTCACCTGCACATCCCTGGACAATAAGGGGCAATTTTGAAAATGGCTAATTCACCTAACCTGCACACCTTTAGACTGTGGGAGTAAACCGGAGCCCCCGGAGGAAACCCTCGCAGACATGGGGAGAACGTGCAAACTCCACACAGTCACCCAAGCCTGGAATTGAACCAGGGACCCTGGCGTGGGTGAGGCAGCAGTGCTAACCACTGTGCCACCGTGCCACTTTAAGGTACTTTTCACAATGGTTGATTATAAAAAGTGTAATTGTTCTAGGAGCTGGGAAAGGAAAAAAGATTGCAAATACCCTTGGGAGGAATCATCCCAGAAATCGGCAATGACAACTTATTACCTCATATTATGCGGCACTTGTATAAATAATACAGAGGCATTGGTTCCATGTCGGATCATTGGCGAGTGGCATCTCGTGGCTATCACCTCCGCGCTTCAATAATCCAGGTGCCGTATGTAAAGGCCGCCCCTGCACACAGCTCGCACACTTCAGGTTAGAGGAAACCACTGAGAGGTCATGGCTGCCAAATTTAGGAAGCATACTGCTTCCCTTCCCTTCTCTCCTTTCAGCCCTTCATTGAAGTTTGTGCTTCGGCACCACAAGGTAGCCACGAAGAAGCTGCTGAGCAGACTTGCCTGTGAACCCCTCCACTCGGCCACCTTCTGAAGATGTGCAGCTGCTCCATCAGCGCTGTGCCAGCTTGAGTGCACTCACCTCCCAGTTCCACTGAACGTTCTGATCGATAGGTGCACGCATTTTGAGTCCAGTCATACAACGTGCCATTCTGACATCACACCGCTGTGGAAGTTAAATTTGACATGGGGGAGATGATTCTGGCGCTTGGGCCCGATAATGATATGGAAATGCATTATAATCATGTTCCTGATATTGCTGAGCAGGAAATGCAGCCAGCCTTCTAACAATATTTTCCAATCGCGCTCCCAAACATGCCCAATGTGAACAGGAGCAGGCTGATTGGGACTGAATTTATGAAGTGCCGGATTCCCTACCTCTCCCTGCCCTAGCTAAAAAATTGGAAGTAGCCCACCAAGGGGAACACCATAATAAGCTGGAGCGGGGATTTCCACCCCTTAGGAACAGAAAGCCTCACCTCAGAGAATTGCTAGTCATTGAAAGACCGACAACTGTCTAGAATTATGGGACAGAGCACCTCAGCATTGGATAAGGATAAGTCTTTGGGGTCTTGATAGGTACCAAGACATTGGGTGGCGTTAGATTTTGAGGCCAATGGGGGAGCACAACTTGGGGGCCTTCCATTGGGGTCGGGCTATATTATGTGCAGACCTTCCCCTGCCAATAACCAACCTGCTCAGGGCTACCTACCACTTGGCTGGGCCTCTCGCCACACCGTTTAAAACCCAGCGCTGGCAGGATGAGACCTTTATGTGAAAATTAATTGCCTGCCTTAGGGCCTCTATTGGTCCACTGGCAGATGAGCCACCCCTGCCATGTAATTTCTTTAAAATTTCTAGGGAACCTGAAATTGTTTTTAAGAATGTTTGAAAAGGACTTTGAAGAATTTTTATTATTTGTAACGTGTTCCATTGTAATTTTTGGACAATAGGAAATACTGGTCCATGTGGCATACAAACATAGGAATTAGGAGCAGGAGTGGGCCACTCAGCTCCTCGAGCCTGCTCCACCATTCAATAAGATTATGGCTGATCTAATTTCAACCTCAACCCCACATTCCTGCCTATCCTTGATAAACTTTCACCCTGGCAACCCTTGACCTGGAAGCAGTACCCACAGGAAGGAAGTTAAAATACAGAAGCTGTTGTGCTGAATGTACTTCATGTAATTCACACTGTATAGTATTGTGCCCTTATGGGCTCTGTCTGTGAGCCGTTGCGCGGCTCTGCCCACAGGGGGAGATGAGGAGCTTGTACAGGGCTCCACCCTTGGCTCCGCCCATGGCTCTGCCCATGGCCCCTCCCACTACCAGAAGTATAATGTGTTGCAGCCTTGCAAGCCTGCCCTCAGTTCTTCTGGTCGCAGGCAGGCTCAGTTGTAAGTCTATTAAAACCACAGTTTACTTCCAATCATGTCTCGAGTGAATTGTGAGACTTAAGAAAACTACTATGGAATCAGCCCTCAAACCTGATCGACTAGAACTCGACCGCAGGCTGCAGAGGCGAAGGAGATCTTTCTACACTGGCTTCGGTGTTTCAAGGCCTACCTGGCTGCATCGACCACCTCCGAGACTACAGAGGAGCAGATACTCAGCCTGCTGCACGCACGGGTGAGCCATCACATCTCTACGCAACTCAACTGTACTAAATCGTGTACCGAGCCTTCGCCATGCTCGACCGATTATACGTGCGGCCAGCGCCCCGCAGAGTCGCTAGAGGACTTCCTGCGCGACTTAAAAGCCCTTGCTCGGGACTGCAACTTTCAGGCCTTAACTGCCTCCCACCATATGGAACTCGCTGTCCGGGATGTGTACGTTGCGGGGGTCCGGTCTAACTATGTGCGCCAGCGACTACTCGAAAAGGGGGCCCAGAACTTGGAGGGCACAGTAGCGTAGCAACCACTATGGAGGTCGCGTTTAAAAGTCTCAACTCATTCCCCGCAGACCAAGCGACCCCATCGTGTACCCCCGACCAGCGACTTCCCCAGACCGGCGCCGTGCGGCCACCCACCCACTATGGAGTGCCAGCGTGCCATTTTTGTGGCCAGCCCCAACACCCACGGCAGCACTGCCCAGCCCGCAACGCGATCTGCAGCAGCTGCGGTCGAAAAGGACATTGTGCCAAAGTATGCCTAGCGAAATCAAAACCCTCTAACTTCCCCGCAGTCCAGAACAATCGCTCCCCCAACTCACAGGCCCGCAGGGCTCGCAACGTTGCAGCATGTCTGCCGACTCCGCCTCCGCCCGACATGTGCGACTCATGGGGACCGCCATCTTGGCAATCCTCCCCCACACGGCTAGCCATGTGCGGGTCATGGGGGCCGCCATCTTGGGTGCCATCTTCCTCGCCGCCCGCCACGTGCGACCCACGGGGGCGGCCATCTTGGACGCCATCTTCTGCATCGCCCGCCATGTGCGATCAACGGGGGCCGCCATCTTGGCCATCACCCGATGTTCACCTCGACGACTACGACCTCCGCGGACAGTCATCACGGGGCCATTCCAGCACTGCTGATCGAGCCGCCGACTACCCGCAACACAACGCAGTCACGTTGGACCAGTCGCGTCCGAAAAACCTCAGGAGCTCGATGATGTCCGTTCAAATCAACGGATACAGGACACCGTGCCTCTTCGACTCCGGGAGCACCGAGAGCTTCGTACATCCTGACCTGGTAAGACGCTGTTCGCTCCCTATCTTCCCTGCACGGCAAACTATCTCCCTCGCCTCGAGCTCACACTCGGTCCAAATACAAGGGCGCACCGTTGCGACCCCAACGATTCAGGGTGGCAGCTACTCTAATTTCCAGCTGTACGTACTCCCCGACCTCTGCGCCCCACTCTTACTCGGGCTCGACTTTCAATGCAACCTCAAGAGCCTCACACTCAGCTTCGGCGGACCCCTACCTCCCCTCACTATCTGCAGCTTAGCGACTCTAAAAATCGACCCCCCTCCACTCTTCGCTAACCTAACGGCTAACTATAAACCAGAAGCCACTCGCAGCAGGCGGTATAGCCTGCAGGATAGAGTATTCATCAGAGCCGACGTACAGCGGCTCCTACGTGAGGGAGTCATAGAGGCCAGTAACAGCCCCTGGAGAGCTGAGGTGGTGGTCGTCAAGACCGGGGAAAAGTTCCGGATGGTGGTTGATTACAGCCAAACCATTAACCGGTTCACGCACCTCGATGCGTACCCCCTCCCCAGAATTGCAGACATGGTCAACCAGATCGCCCAGTACCGCATATTTCCACGGTGGATCTGAAGTCTGCTTACCACCAGCTCCCAATCCGCCCGGAGGAGCGCCACTACACGGCGTTCAAGGCAGATGGCTGCCTCTTCCATTTCCTCCGGGTCCCCTTTGGCGTCACGAATGGGGTTTTGGTGTTCCAACGAGCAATGGACCGAATGGTGGACCAGTACGGGCTGCGGGCCATGTTTCCGTACTTGGACAATGTCACCATCTGCGGCCATGATCAGCAGGACCACGACGCCAACCTCCACCATTTCTCCAAACCGCCCAGAAACTCAATCTCACCTACAATAAGGATAAATGCGTTTTCCGCACTACTAGACTAGCCATCCTCGGCTATGTTGTGGAAAATGGAGTCCTGGGCCCCGACCCGGACCATATGCAACTTACAACTCCCTCTCCCTCATTGTCCCAGGGCCCTCAAGAGGTGCCTGGGATTCTTCTCTTATTACGCCCAGTGGGTCCCCCAGTATGCGGACAAAGCCCGCCCACTATTTAAGACCACTCTTCCCACTGTCAGCAGAGGCCCGCCAGGCCTTTAACTGCATCAAGGAGGACATCGCCAAAGCTGCCATGCGGGCGGTGGATGAATCCGTCCCCTTTCAGGTGGAGAGCGACGCCTCAGCGGTCGCTCTCGCCGCCACTCTGAATCAGGCAGGGAGACCAGTAGCTTTCTTCTCCCGTAACCTCTCCGCTTCGGAACTTCGACACTCCTCAGTCGAAAAAGAAGCTCAAGGCATTGTGGAAGCCGTACAGCACTGGAGGCACTACCTCGCAGGTAGGAGGTTTACCCTCATCACCGACCAAAGATTGGTTGCTTTCATGTTCGACAACTCGCAAAGGGGCAAAATAAAAAATGATAAAATCTTGCGGTGGAGGATCGAACTCTCCACCTATAATTATGACATCATATATCGACCGGGGAAGCTCAACGAGCCCCAGATGCCCTGTCCCGCGGCACATGTGCCAGCGCACAAGACGACCGCCTAAAGGCTATCCACAACGACCTCTGCCATCCGGGGGTCACCCGGCTCGCCCACTACGTCAAATCCTGAATTCTGCCTTTCTCCACTGAGGAGGTAAAAGCCATCACCAGGGATTGCCCGATCTGCGCGGAGTGCAAACCGCACTTCTATAGACCAGACAGGGCCCACCTGGTAAAGGCATCCCGGCCCTTTGAACGCCTGAGCATCGATTTCAAAGGGCCCCTCCCCTCAACCAATCGAAATGTGTACTCCCTCAACGTCATAGACGAATTCTCCCGCTTCCCCTTTGCCATTCCGTGCCACGATATGACCTCCCACACAGTCATCAGTGCCCTGCACAGTGTCTTCACCCTGTTCTGTTTCCCCAACTACGTACACAGCGACAGGGGTTCGTCCTTCATTTTTTAATTTTTAAAATAATTTTTATTGAAAATTTTTTACAAAATATATAACAACAAACAGTAACAAACAACAATAAAACAACATAATAAGTATAACACCCCCAAGACCGTAACCACGCATATATCGAACCCCCCACCCCCCCAAACCCGGTAAACAACAAGAGAACTTGAAAATAAATGTAATTAAATAAACATAGTCAACACCCCCCTCCCCCCTTTTTTCCCCCCCTCCCCCCCCGGGTTGCTGCTGCTGCTGCTGCTGACCTAGTTCCCTATTGTTGAGCCAGAAAATCGAGGAAAGGCTGCCACCGCCGAAAGAACCCTTGTACCGACCCCCTCAGGGCGAATTTGACCTTCTCCAGCTTAATGAATCCCGCCATGTCATTGATCCAGGTCTCCACGCTTGGGGGTCTCGCACCCTTCCACTGTAGCAAGATCCTTCGCCGGGCTACTAGGGACGCAAAGGCCAGCACACCGGCCTCTTTCGCCTCCTGCACTCCCGGCTCCACCCCAACCCCAAAAATCGCGAGTCCCCAGCCTGGCTTGACCCTGGATCGTACCACCCTCGACACCGTCCTCGCCACCCCCTTCCAGAACTCCTTCAGTGCCGGGCATGTCCAGAATATATGGGCATGGTTCGCTGGACTCCCCGAACACCTGACAAACCTGTCTTCGCCTACTCATCCTAGTCCCGGACATATGGGCCCGGTGCAGCACCTTGAATTGGATGAGGCTAAGCCGCGCACATGAGGAGGAAGAGTTAACCCTCTCCAGGGCATCCGCCCATGTCCCATCCTCGATCTGCTCCCCCAGCTTCCCCTCCCACTTAGCCTTTAGCTCCTCTACTGACGCCTCCTCCACCTCCTGCATTACCTTGTAAATATCAGATAACTTCCCATCCCCGACCCAGACCCCCAAAAGCACCCTGTCCCTCACCCCCTCGCGGGCAGCAAAGGGAATCCCTCCACCTGCCGCCTAGCAAACGCCTTTACCTGCAGGTACCTGAACATGTTCCCCGAGGGGAGCTCAAATTTCTCCTCCAACTCTCCCAGGCTCGCAAATCTCCCGTCAATAAACAGGTCCCTCAGCTTTCTGATGCCCGCTCTGTGCCACCCCAGGAACCCCCCATCAATGTTCCCCGGGACGGACCGATGGTTCCCCCTTAGCGGAGCCTCCATCGAGCCCCCCACTTCCCCCCTATGTCGCCTCCACTGCCCCCAAATCTTGAGGGTAGCCGCCACCACTGGACTCGTAGTATACCTCGTAGGAGGGAGCGGCAACGGCGCCGTTACCAGGGCCCCCAGGCTTGTGCCTCCACAGGACGCCATCTCCAACCTTTTCCATGCTGCCCCCTCCCCTTCCATCACCCACTTGTGCACCATCGACACATTGGCCGCCCAATAATACCCCGAGAGGTTGGGTAACGCCAGCCCCCCACCATCTCTGCCCCGCTCCAAGAAGACCATCTTCACCCTCGGGGTCCCATGCGCCCAGACAAAGCTCATGATGCTGTCACCCTCCTAAAAAAGGCCCTAGGGATAAAGATGAGCAAACACTGAAAAAGGAACAAGAACCTCGGGAGCACCGTCATTTTGACGGACTGCACTCTACCCGCCAGCGATAGCGGCACCATGTCCCACCTTTTAAATTCCTCCTCCATCTGCTCCACAAGCCTGGTAAAATTAAGCTTGTGGAGAGTCCCCCAACTCCTGGCCACCTGCACCCCCAGGTAATCTAAAACTCTTCACTGCCCTCTTAAACAGGAGCCTACCAATTCCCTCCTCCTGATCACCCGGGTGCACTACAAACACCTCGCTCTTACCCAGATTCAGCTTATAGCCCGAGAAGCCCCCAAACTGAGCCAACAGCTCCATCACCCGGGGTTCGTCCTTCATGAGCAACGAGCTGCGTCAGTACCTGCTCGACAAGGGCATCGCCTCGAGCAGGACTACCATCTACAACCCCAGGGGGAACGGGCAGGTGTAGAGGGAGAACGCGACGGTCTGGAAGACCATCCTACTGACCCTCCAGTCCAGGAATCTCCCGACCTCCCACTGGCAGGAGGTCCTCCCCGATGCGCTCCATGCAATTAGGTCCCTCCTGTGCACTGCCACCAACCAGACCCCTCACGAGCGATTATTTGTTTTCCCTAGGGGCACTACCACGGGGGCTTCACTTCCATCTTGGTTGAGGACACCGGGCCCGGTTCTCATCCGGAAGCACGTCCAGACACACAAAACAGACCCACGAGTAGAGAGGGTACTACTGCTACACTCAAACCCACACTACGCCTTTATTGAATACCCTGACGGCCGTCAGGACACCGTTTCCCTCCGGGACTTGGCGCCTGCAGGATCCACCACCACCACCGCTGAGGTACCCCTCACGCTACACCCCACCCAACCCCCTACGCCCTGCGCCCCCGCGCCTCTAGGTTTCCTGCACCCCCCTTCACCCGTCGTACCGGTCAGGAACGGAGTTCGGACCGAAACACCCCCGGACTCCACCCTCATATCCACACCGACCGTCACAACCCAGCCACCCGAAGTGGCTACAACCCCGGTGCTCCGCCGATCCCAAAGGACGACTTGGCCACCGGACCGGCTCAACCTGTAGACCCATCACCCCCGCCGGACTTGATTTATTTACAGGGGGTGAATGTGGTGAATGTACTTCATGTAATTCACACTGTATAGTATTGTGTCCTTGTGGGCTCTGTCTGTGAGCCGTTGCGCGGCTCTGCCCACAGGGAGAGATGAGGAGCTTGTACAGGGCTCCACCCTCAGCTCCGCCCATGGCCCCTCCCACTACCGGAAGTATAAAGTGCTGCAGCCTTGCGAGCCTGCCCTCACAGGCAGGCTCAGTTGTAAGTCTATTAAAACCACAGTTTACTTCCAATCGTGTCTCGAGGGAATTGATGGTCACATCAGCTGTGTGGCTCACAGACAGCAATGCATTCTGAGAAGAGCTGGAGTAGGGTATGGGTGGATTCATGCCACCACGATCAAAAGTAGCTGAGAGTGGAACAGGTTCGAAAAAGAAGTGGGCCACACAGGGAAAATTTCACGGTTGGAACCCTATGGAAGCTGCTGCCTTGCAGAGAATCAACTAAGCCTTTGAAAAATGAAATGAAATGCAAATCGCTTATTGTCACGAGTAGGCTTCAAATGAAGTTACTGTGAAAAGCCCCTAGTTGCCACATTCCGGCGCCTGTTCGGGGAGGCTGTTACGGGAATCGAACCATGCTGCTGGCCTGCCTTAGTCTGCTTTCAAAGCCAGCGATTTAGCCCTGTGCTAAACAGCCCCTTGAAGGAAAGCAAAGAGAATTTTCTGTTTGGATGAACCTGTGTCGCTACAATTGGGTTCATATAGGCTTTTCGAGTCATACAGAACAGAAGAGGCCCTTTGGCGCATCGAGTTTGCACCAAGAAAACTACACTAATCCTACTTTCCAGTACTTGGCTCTTAGCCTTGAATGTTATGATATTCCAAGTGCTCATCCACTTTTTAAAGGTTGTGAGGTTTCCGGCCTGTACCGCCCTCCCAGGCAATGCGTTCCAAACTCCCACAACCAGCTGGGTGAAAAATGCTTTCCTCAAATCCCCTCTAAAACTCCACCCTTCACATTAAAATTATGCCCCCTCATTATGGACCATTCAACTAAGGGGAACAGTTGCTTCCTATCTACCCTGTCCAAACCCCTTATAATCTTATACACCTCAATCAGGTTCTCCCCCCCCCTACACCCCCCCTACACCTCCCCCCGACACCCTCCCCCCGACACCCCCCCCACACACCCCCCCGACACCCCCCCCCCCACACCCGCCCCCTACACCCCCCACTCCCCACAGCTTTCTCTGCTTCAAAGAAATAGCCTGTAATATTAGAATTTCATAGAATTTACAGTGCAGAAGGCTATTCGACCCATCGAGTCTGCACCGGCTCTTGGAAAGAGCACCCTACCCAAGCCCACACCCACATCCTATCCCCATAACCCAGTAACCCCACCTAACAATAAGGGAAATTTTGGACACTAAGGGCAATTTAGCCTGGCCAATCCACCTAACCTGCACATATTTGGACTGTGGGAGGAAACCGGAGCACCCGGAGGAAACCCACGCACACACGGGGAGAATGTGCAGACTCCACACAGACAGTGACCCAAGCTGGGAATCGAACCTGGGACCCTGGAGCTGTGAAGTAATTGTGCTAACCACAATGCTACCATGCTGCCCCATATTCATGTGGTGTCTGTAATTCCATGTGTAATTTAGAATGGGTACCAATGCCTGGTTTGAATAAATGTTTAATGTATGTTGATTCTGATTCGTGTTGAAGAAAAAGTTCCAAAATGTGAAATTTTGTTGGTAATCTTTTCATTTGAGGGTCATTTAGGAAATTTGGCTCTTTTGTTTCAAGGGGATTGTAACAAACTGCTGACTATTCTTTCTGTCTCCCTATGCCAATTCACCCAGAAGCAACCAGATCGGGGCAGTTTAGGTTAATTAATTAAAAACCAGAATATAACGCAGGCTGGAATTTAACTTTTGAATAACAACAGCCACACACAGAGAAAAGGATACCTCTTTGAATGTACACTACCATGTATTATGTGTACCAGGTGAGCAGCTGTTGGCTGAAGCCGCAGGAGAGGTATCTTTTTATTTTAACATTTAAAGGTTTTATAAACACAAATAGTTCCTGGTGTTGTATGATATAGTGGGGGAGGAATATCCATATCTATGGATTTTGGCCCTAAAAACTTGCATTTGGTTCCAGAAAGAATTCCTATAATATTGTTGTAAAATATCTATTAAATCCACCAAAGGATTCAATTCATCACTTAAGTGTTTTAGGGGGGAAAATTCAATCGCCCTCAAAAACAGACAGACGGATTGTGAGGTAGGATGAGACTAACCCACACCTACTTCCTTCCCATGCAAGTGATGCCTACTCATTTCCAAGATTGCAGGGTGCGGCTGGAGCTAATAGTGTTATTGAGCAACTGTATGACTCATCAAGAGACCCAAAAGCATGTGAGGCTCACAACAGTTAAAGCCTGCCTGAATCTCTTAAATGAGAGGTGCATTGTGCCTGCAGCAGCTGCTCGAAGTTGCCCTACAACTGATTGTGACCTAGGAAACATTCAAAAATGGAGCAGCATGGGAGAGCGTGGACTCCAATGTTTCTTTAGATGCTGCACTGGAGGACTTGATAGAGGATGTGCAGAGGAGCAGAGATGTGCAGGAGGCTGGGAGGCCCATCAAATGAATGCTCAGAAGAGAATGGGTCAGATAGCCATGGTGATAAACGTCAGGAGCCAAGTCCTGAGGGCGTGAATGCAGTGTCGCAAGAAGAAAGGTCTCACAGGTGTGGTCAAGGTCAGTGAATATATCTTCAAATGTAATTTCCGAACAACTGCACCATTAGCCTCACGTGCTGCTCAATACACCATGCCCCTGGTACTCACACACCAATATTCTCCATCAGTCAGGCCTAACATCGAAGGATTCAACTTGCTGCATCTCACAGTTTGCACACATTGCCAGCTATTCAAACATGACAAACCACATCAACCAAATAGATTCCACAACACTCATTGACATATTTCTCTCTGTATTGCCGGAAGGTTGACACACTATCAGAGACAGTAGGTAGTAACCAATGAAGAGCAGGCATAGCTGCAAGTCCGTATCCCAAGGGAGGAACCAATGCCACCATTATCGGTGTACTATTGCTGAGACCATGACCAATGTGGATTATGAAATGATAAAAGATGATGGTATCCTCAAATGGAGAAACAGTACTGTTGTAATGTCACCTGACTCATAACCCATATGCCCAGGCATATGGTTGAATACAATTAATTTAAAAAATTCAATTGATTAATAAAAATATGGAATTAATAGTTAGTCTCAATATCAGTACCGTGAAACTATCATCCAGTGTTGTAAAACCCCATCTGGTTCACTCATGTCCAATAGAGAAGGAAATCTGCCATCCTTTCCTGGTCCTGCCTAGATGTGACTCCACTCCCACAGGTTGATTCTCAACAACCCTCTGAAATGGCTACTCAATTCAAGGGCAATTGGAAATGAGCAACAAATGCTGGGCTGGTCAACAACACCAAGATTCCAAGACAGATTTAAAAAGACCAAGGGCTGGATTCTCCGTTTGAGAGACTAAATGCTATTGCCGGGACTGAATTAGGAGTGTTCTACGTTGACAAAAGCGGTGCCGGTCCAGGAGCATTTCAGGTTCGTTAGTAATGGTGCCATGTAAAACTCGCTCAACTCCAATGCTTGCTGACCCTCATCCCAGTCAAGATTTGGACTTTTTGTCACGTGCACCGAGGTATAGTGAAAAAAGTGTTGTTTTCTGTACAGACCAGACAGATCGTTCCATACATGAAAAACATAGGACATACGATAAATACATAATTTAAATATATCAACACAGACATCGGGTGAAGCATACAGGAGTGCGGTACTACTCAGTAGAGAAGATGCGTGGAGAGATCAGATCAGTCCATAAGAGGATCATTCTGGAGTCTGGTAATAGCGGGGAAGAAGCTGTTTTTGAATCTGTTAGTGCCTGTTCTCAGACTTATGTATCTCCTGCCCAATGGAAGAGGTTGGAAGAGTGAATAAGCCATGTGTGAGGGGTCTTTGATTATGCTGCCCGCTTTCCCAAGGCAGTGGGAAGTGTAGACAGAGTCAATGGATGGGAGGTAATTTTGCGTGATGGACTGGGCTGTATTCACGACTCTGTAGTTTCTTGGGCAGAGCAGTTGCCATAACAACCTGTGATGCAGCCAGATAGGATGCGTTGATAAAGCTTTGACAAATAGTCATCCATACTCGAAACATTAGCTCCCTTTTCTCTCCACAGATGCTGTCAGACCTGCTGAGATTGTCCAGTATTTTCTGGGGTTTTTTCAGATTCCAGCATTCACAGTAATTTGGTTTTATCTATGATACATCTGTTACAATTGGTAAGAGTAAATGTGGACATGCCGAATTTCCTAAGTTACTTGAGGAAGTTTAGGTGCTGTTGTGCTTTCTTGGTCGCAGCGTCAACGTGGGTGGACCAGGACAGATTGTTGGTGATGTGCTCACCTAGGAATTTGAAGCTGTCAACCATCTCCACCTCAGCACCATTGATGCAGACAGGGGTTTGTACGATACTTCCCTTCCTGAAGTCAATGACAAAAATGTCCTTAGTTTTGCTGATGTTGAGGGAGAGATTGCTGTTGTTACACCATGCCACTAGGTTCGCTATCTCCCTCCTATACCCTGACTCATCATTGTTCAAGATCTGAACCATTACGGTCGTGGCATCAGCAAACTTATAGATCAATACTTTTTTATGTCACAAGTAGGCTTACATTAACACTGCAATGAAGTTAATAATAATAATAATCGGTTATTGTCACAATTGCACTTCAATTAAGTTACTGTGAAAATCCCCAAGTCGCCACATTCCGGCACCTGTTGGGATACACAGAGGGAGAATTCAGAATGTCCAAATTACGTAGCAGCACGTCTTTCGGGACTTGTGAGAGGAAACCGGAGAACCCGGAGGAAACCCACGCAGACATGGGGAGAACATGCAGACTCCACACAGACAGTGACCCAAGCCGGGAATCATACCTGAGACCTGGAGCTGTGAAGCAACAGTGATAACCACTGTGTTACCATGCTGCCCCTGCAGTTGGAGCCACATTTTGCCACACAGTCATGTGTGTATAGGGAATATAATAAGGGGCTAAGATGACGGCACTGGTTGCATTGGAGCATGCCCATTTTGTTAATGGGTTGCTGGGGCTAGAGGGTACCTAGGGGGGTGGCCTGGGGAGCCCCCTATGGCACTAGGTTACCAGTAGGCAGTCAGCGGCACGCGCAGCCAGATGGCTGCCTTGCAGACTGCGGCGTGCCGCTGACTGCCTACTGGGTCCGTGCCCGTCCACCCCAACCCAATGGCCCACCTTCTGACTGCCCTCCACTACAGGCCCTGGCAGATGCCCCCCGGCTTATGCACAACTGTCAGCACACAATAGCGATGTTGGGTACTGTTCGTACCCCCTCTCTCTCCCTCAGCAACCCCGTGCCTGTTTCCCGATTTCAACCTCGCCGTTGGTAATTCGACTGGCAGAGGCAGAGCATCGCTGGAGGTCCGGAAATTGCCGGGTCGGGCCTGTTAATAAAATGCCAATGGTGTTCACTGTACAATTTGCATGCCCACACCGGCATGCAGAGTAGAATGCATCACGTCGCTGTCAAGGGACTGGAGCATGGCATTCTGTTAGTGCCCCGCGCCGGCCTCAATTTTCAGCTGACGAGCAATTCTTCGCCCGATCGAGTTTTGCAATTGCGGGGTCAGCTGATGGAAAATCCTGTCCCTAATCCTTCTTCACTCTCTCTGATTTAGGGAAACACCTGGCTAAGTGCGCTCGACAAAGGACTCTATTGCAATTTGGTTTGGATTAGATCGCGTCCTGTAAGTATGCACTTTTTACTTTTCCCCCTCCCCTCACCAGGGCCGTACCCGTGTGCTTTTCACCTTTCGGATGCACAGGAGCTGCAGCTTGGCCAGGCACAGGAGGAGGAGCAAGAGATGGAGAGACAGGTGATGAGGAAATGCAGTCACTCAGTTTGAGACTCAGGACTATCAGATCAGATGGAAAATGGTTGAGGTGGTTGGAGGTCAGTCATCTCAGTCCCAGGACATCACTGCAGGAGTTCCTCAGGGTAGCGTCCTAGGCCCAACCATCTTCAGCTGCTTCATCAATGTGGCTGCACAATGGTCAGCACCATTCACAACATCTCAAACACTGAAGCAGTCCACGTGCAAATGGATAATCTCCAGGCTTGGGTTGACAAGTAGCAAGTAACATTCACACCACACAACTGCCAGGCAATGACCGTCTCCAACGAGAGAGGATCTAACCACCGCCCCCTGACATTCAATAGCATTACCATCACCAAAGCCCCACTGTCAACATCCTGGGGGTTACCATTAACCAGAAACAGAATTGGACGAACGTTTTAAATACTGTGACCTACAAGAGCAAGTCAGGGGCTAGAAGTCCTGTGGCGAGTAACTCACCTCCTGGGCGGAATTCTCTCCCCCCCCAACACCGGGTGGGAGAATCGCCAGGGTGCCGAGCGAGTCCCGCCACGCCACCCCGGCACCTGCACGGGATTCTCCCACCCACCCCCCAAACCGGCGAGGCGAGATTCACGGCTGGCAGCTGGGAGAATCGCTGCTCGCCGTTTGTAACAGGCGAGCAGCGATTCTCCGGCCCGGATGGGCCGAGCGGCCTGCCCAGCACGACAGGTTCCAGCCAGTGCCGTCCACACCTGGTCGGTGCCGGCGGGAACAGCGCGGGAACGCTGGGGGTCGGCCTGTGGGAGCGGGAGGAGAGTTCTTGCACCGGGGGGGCCTCAAAAGTGGTCTGGCCCGCGATCGGTGCCCACTGATCGGCGGGCCAGCGTCTCTGAAGGAGGACCTCCTTTCCTCCGCCGTCCTGCAAGATCCATCCGACATCTTCTTGCGGGGCGCCCGCGGGGAGGACGGAAACCGCGCATGCGTGGGTGACATCATTTATGCGGCGCCGCTTTTACGCGGCGCCAAGGCCCACCACGTGTAAATGATGCGGCGCCGCTCCTAGCCCCCTGGGGGTGGGAGAATAGGGGGCTGGGAGCGGCCTCCGACGCCGGAGTGAAACACTCCAGTTTTCACTCCGGCGTCGGAACTTAGTCTCCCGATGGGAGAATTGCACCCCCTGACTCCCCAAAGCCTGTCCACCATCTGCAAGCAATAAGTCAGGAGTGCAATGGAATACTCCCCACTTGCCCGGATGAGGCAGCTCCAACGCTCAAGAAGCTCGACACCATCCAGGCCAAAGCAGCCTGCTTGATTGACACCCTTTCCAGAAACATTCACTCTCTCCACCACCGACATTTGGTAGCAGCCTTGTGTACCATCTACAAGATGCACTGCAGTAACTCATCAAGGTTCCTTAGGCAGCACCTTCCGACCCCACGACCTCTGCCATCTAGAAAAACAAGAGCAGCGGACACATGGGAACCCCACCAGCTGAAAGTTTCCCTCCAAATCACACACCATCCTGGCTTGGAAATATATCGCCATTCCTTCACTGTCGCTGGGTCAAAATCCTGGAACTCCCTCCCTAACAGCACATTGGCTGTACCTACACCACATGGACTGCAGCGGTTCAAGAAGGCAGCTCACTGTCACCTTCTCAAGGGCAACAAGGGATGGGTAATAAATTCTGAAAGCATCCAGAACCAACCTTGCCCAGGGTTTAGTGCTGAGCCTGGAACCCATCCTTTCCAGGCCAATCCATTAGTGTGCTAGTTGGTCAGCAGCCATTGCATTATGGTTGGGTCAATGTTGCAGCACACCACTGATTTACTGTATTCCATTTTATGTTGCCATATGGTTTTTATCATACGCATGCTGCCCATTCATGCATGGGTGGGGCACTGGTGTCACCAGCTTTGTGTTCAGCATATAGCCCTGTCGCCCAATAACCACATCTGTTTTCTTGTGATGGCTCAAAAGCAGATAGAATTACAGACTGCCACATAATGTAGGATCACAATAGCTACCAGAATACTGGGCATTAAACTGCTTGGTTTGCTGTCAACAGTCACACATCAGCTGGACACTGAGGAAGTGGATAAAAGCAAATTACTGCAGATGCTGGAATTTGAAACCAAAGGAAAGTGCTGGAAAATCTCAGCAGGTTTGGCAGCATCTGTAGGGAGAGAAAAGAGCTAATGTTGAGTCCAGATGTGGAATCCTTTCCAGTTACGAGTTGGCATGCAATGCCCGTAATGTGTTGTGTGTGCACCTTTGAAAAGCCGGAAATTGCTCCACATGCTCCCCACTGGCAAGAAAGAGTGAAATAGATTCATCTCTCTTGCATAGAGGCTCAGTGGACGGAAAAGTGTAAGATATTGCAGATATCTCCAGTTCCTGTAGCAAAGGAACCCGATGCATAAAAAATAATGGCCCCAGTCACCTTCACAGCACTAGCAATGTGAAATTTTCTCTCCTCTAAGGTTGTTCCAGAAGGTGGCAGAATTCAGTGAGGACATCTGACACCCTGTTCCTTGCTGACATACAAATTGGAGAATTGTTCCCACACTTGCGATGGATATGGCCTCATGCTGAGATCCCCTTTCTCCCTTCTTTAACTCCATCTTCTTGCAACTTGTCCTGCCCTGGGTTGCCTCTCCTCATTTTCCCAGTATTGCTGTATGACCAGATTTGGGAGGCTTTGTGCAGAAGCCTTGAAATCAAAACCAAGTCCTCAGCAGCTGACACACCACTCCCTGTAAACTTTAAAAAAAACTTTGCAAAACATCACAGCAACAGGCTGTAGAAATTAATCAGCTAACATTCTGGAAATAGATGATGATCCTTTTAAATATACTGGAGGGACATTTTTTCCAGTTGCTGACCATGTGCTCAGCCAGGCAAGATTAAGAGAATACATTGACCTCCAAATTGACAGCACCAAATCACTGTTACATTTTAATGGCCAGCAGGATCTGCTGACACTGCATTCTTCCAGAAGACTGTCAATACTCGCATTAATGCCCTCACTAATATGAAGTCTGCTGTAACTGGCAAGAGAGTGGGTGCACATGCGATGAATGCTATTTTGGAACTCTAGGGCTACCCACAGCACCCAACAAACAGGCTTTGAGGGTCCAATTTTGACACTTATTTGGGAAGATGTAATGGTCATTAGTGCCAATTGTTGTAGAGAATATTGAGACACGTGCTTCCGTTCCAAATCCCAAACATGATTTTGATATGGGGACAGTGATTGGTGTCAGATCCTTCCTCGCAGGCTGCCAAGGGAAACCAGAAATTAGAAAACTGGTTGGTAAGTATTTACTGAAAGATTAGTCTGGCATCATGATAAATTTACCAGCAGAAGGGCTATGAAGAAAGATGATAAATTCTTTACATTTATCAATAATCAAGCAACAAAATAATTCTCTGCCATAAAACTCTTGGCAAGTCTTTTCCTCTATGTTCAAGAATTTATTTGCAAAATTATATTCAAGATTTGTAACTAACATTGTGAAATTTGCATATTGTTCCTCGAGACACAGCAACAGGCTACAAGTATGTCTCCCAGCTACTTTATATATAGTGGTGCTGGTAAGTGTGTATATCAATATTCATGGATTCTATAGCTGTTGCTATGTTTTGTGATATGGGTAGCAACAATGAACAGCTGGAGAAATTTTACGTGTGCTAAGTGAAGGCTGCGTTCCATCAGATGAAACATCTTTCTTGCTGCCCTCACCCTTTCTCCTTTTAAATACAGGTATTAGAAATGCTTTCATTGTTTAAATGGTGAAGTTAATACAGGTACAAAAATGAGATGCTGTTTAGCCTGGGGCAAAATCTAATCGTCCCAAAATTGGACACGGGGATCGCGATGCATGATTAACCCGTGCCTGTTCAAAGAATGCAGGCAGCAAACAAACTTCATACTGTCTGCTAATTACAATCATTGGCGTTCAGTGCAGTACTAAGTGAACTGTTGTGTGGCTGCATTCTTCAGCAGGGGTTCCAACTGAGTGCAAGGTTAGCACCACTTAAGCTAGCCAATGCCATGAAAAGTCAGACTGTACCTCTTAAAGGCGAGGTGCTTTCCCAGGTACAGCAATGAGGTGCTTTCCCAGGTACAGCAATGAGGTGCATTCCCAGGTCCAGCAAGGAGGTGCATTCCCAGGTCCAGCAAGGAGGTGCATTCCCAGGTACAGCAAGGAGGTGCATTACCAGGTACAGCAATGAGGTACATTCCCAGGTACAGCAAGGAGGTGCATTCCCAGGTACAGCAAGGAGGTGCATTCCCAGGTACAGCAAGGAGGTGCATTCCCAGGTACAGCAATGGAGGTGCATTCCCAGGTCCAGCAAGGAGGTGCATTCCCAGGTACAGCAAGGAGGTGCATTCCCAGGTACAGCAAGGAGGTGCATTCTCAGGTACAGCAAGGAGGTGCATTCCCAGGTACAGCAAGGAGGTGCATTCCCAGGTACAGCAATGGAGGTGCATTCCCAGGTCCAGCAAGGAGGTGCATTCCCAGGTACAGCAAGGAGGTGCATTCCCAGGTACAGCAAGGAGGTGCATTCTCAGGTACAGCAAGGAGGTGCATTACCAGGTACAGCAAGGAGGTGCATTCCCAGGTACAGCAAGGAGGTGCATTCCCAGGTACAGCAATGGAGGTGCATTCCCAGGTACAGCAAGGAGGTGCATTCCCAGGTACAGCAATGGAGGTGCATTCCCAGGTACAGCAAGGAGGTGCATTCCCAGGTCCAGCAATGATGGAAACTAATTAAACATCGGTGGAAGGCCAGGAAGAAAATACAGAAATCACGCAGTAGGCCAGAGAGTCTTCCCCCAGATCTTTTGGATGCTACATTGGAGTAGGTGGCGCAAGAGACAAAGACGATAAGGACCAGAAAGTCCTCCAGACAGATACTGGCCTGAAATCTCCATTCATCGGAATAGAAACAGACATCGAGTGAAGCACACCGAGTGTAGTATTACTCAGTAGAGAAGATGTGTGGAGAGATCAGTTTCTATGTATTTACATTATGTATTTATCATATGTTCTATGTTTTTTCATGTATGGAATTATCTGTATGGACTGTACACAAGATAATATTTTCACTGTACCTCGATACACAGGACAATAAATCCAATCCAATCCAATAAGAAAACAAGATTTAATGCTTTTAGACTTTTACTGAAACAAAAAAATTAAAAATACACTGACTAAACTATTGTTGTAGCCAATTTATTCTTTAAACTACAGAATAGAAAATAGTTTAACACAACTGAAAAAAGCCCACTTCACAAACATGCTTTTCTTTGTTGTTTTCATTTGATTTTTACAAACCCAGTCTAAAGTTATTCTTAGTTACTGAAGATTAACTTTTTTTTACAGCTTTATAAATACGAACCGCAGAATTGTCTTTCATGGTGAGAGGTTTTTCTGGCAATTCTGCCTATCATGGAACCCAAGTGAATCTTTCAACCTCATTTCAATCCTTAGGAATTTGCTCTTTTCAAACTGAGCATGAGCTCCCACATGCATTCATGCAGGGGCAACCGTAAAGACATTTAATTTCCAGTGCTCTTTCTCTCTCCCCCAGACCCTGACAGCCTGCCTGTGTCTGTGAGATTTCAGGCATATCATAGGAACCCTTCCCCTTTCAAAGCCTATCTCCATGGCAAATGAATCACATGGGCCTGTTATCCAGGAAAAATGTTGATTAACCATCCCTAATACCTTAGCTCTCTTTTATCTTGGAAGTAAATGGACAATTTAAAGCATAACTATTTACAACTGCCATTCTCAACACCATCTTCGGAATTTGGAGACTAGCAGTCTAACCACTGTAAACACTGATGTTTCTGCCATTGTCTCCAAGTCAGAAGATCTTACAACTTCTTTTCGGCAAACAATTCAGGCCTCCTTTTAATCTTTAACATTCACATCACATAGGCCTGTTTTCAGGTGTACCTCAGAACAGGTCACATAACCCTCTTGATATAGATTTAGATTTATTGTCACATATACCAAAAAGTATTGTTCTGCATACAGTTCAGGCAGATCATTCCATACAAAACATAGGACATGAGATAGATAAACAATGTAACTGAGTTTTAAAAGGTTACTATGGTTATAATAGATGGAGGAAGAGGACCTGTGGGGGAGAGCTCACAGAGAGTCACCACATTCTGGCGTCATCTTGCTTATACCCCACATTACATACCCTACATTACAGTTTTACCCTACATTAAAAATACAGTCATAAAACATGGCAATCTTTAAAATCCCACAATCATAAAAATCTTGAAAATTCATATCCCACCAACTGCACCCATTAGCTTCACACATTTCTCCATTCACCTCATCCCCTTTACTCACCTGCTAAGTACCTCAATCAACCACAGCTCATAATTCATACTCACAGCTTCACCTCAACCCCACATATTTAGCATTGCTGCCAGGCCCCCACCACATTTTACATCTTGCGCACACAACCAGTTATTCAACTTTGGCAGGCACATTACCCAAACACATTGAACTCCACTCACTGGCATACTTCCTGCTCTTTTGCAGGACAAGTTAGCCTATAATAAGCCAGCAGCAGCCAACTGGCAGGGCTGAGGCACGGCTGCATACATTAACCCCCACAGAAGAGATGGTGCTGGCCACCATTGGAGCAATAGTCACTGGAGCCACAGCTGGCACCATGGCTGGAACCACCGAGGATGATGATACTCTGCTGCCTGATGCAACTTCTCAAATTGAAGCAAAATATTGCAGACGCTGGAGGTCTAAAATATTAACAGAACATTCTGGCAAAACGCAATTGGTCTGGTAGCATCTAAATCTAATACTTTGGAATTTCCTAAATCCCACTTCTTCACCCTTCCCACAATCTGTTATGATCTGCAGACTATGAAAACACACATCTTTTGCTTTCCCCTGCCTCCTTCAGCTGAACCTCGAGACTATATGCTTCTAGATACCAAAGAATTGTTGACTGGCAAGACAGCAGTGTGGGAGACTGAAGACCTGGAGGAAGGAGGGACCGATGAGGAAGAAACACTATCCACTCAATCTCACATGCTCTGTCACCAGCTCAGATACTGGCAATATACATATTTTAGAGGGTGGCATAGAGGCAAGACCTGCTTGTAGTGAGTCACAGGACATGACCGGGCTGCAGCCAGACCAGGGGAATAGGATCACAAGTGTGTCAATTCCTCAGAGGGTGGGACCACACATGAATTCTGCTAGAGGACGTGGATCTGCTTGGCTTCAGAAAATGATTGATGAGCATGCCCACAGAAATGTTTGAATTAGCAAGCAAACCAGAGAGCCTGATGTCATTGTCAAGAAACATAGAGGAGCAAGCAACTTCACACAGAATTTGGGAGTGTTCACCCTGCTTTTCAGCATGGGAGTAGCCACCAGCTCTCCTGAAACACTTGCAAACCCAATTGTGATGCTGCATCTAATGTCTGAGATCTCAGCTTCCAATGAAGCTCCAAAAATCAACAAACAACATCTTGAATGTTGAAGTGAAAGTTCAGACTGAGCTTGTGCCATCCTAGCTGTGGATATCAGTGCTCAGGGCTGCCTCAGACTCTCACAACCATGCAGCTATCTCTCCTCTAACAGATTATGCAGGTTGCTGGGGTGCCAGTGTGTTAGTCAAGCACAAACCTGCTGTCTTCTCTCATGGTGACAGCATTCATGCTCTCAACACTGCTGTTGCCTGCCAGCCCAGACTGTTGCTGACCATGCTGAGGTGGTGCAGTCAGAAACAGAGTCTAGAGCTGTGCAAAGTCATCCTGCTAGGCCCATCTGCACTCTATCCCAGCGAAAGTCAGCAACCTTATTACCAATCATGCTGCAGCCACTGGACGGTGCAGTATAGGGAGGCATCAGGGTTGACAAAGGCCCGGGCAAGATAGTTATTAGGAGAATGTACAAGAGTGATTGGTTGAGTATTGTATGGAAGATTATTGTTGTTTACATGATGTTGGTATTGAATGGTTGTCTTGTGGTGGCTTTTATTTCAGGATTGTGGCAAAGAGGATGCTGTGGTGGTCCATAACAAAGAGACGTTAAGGTATGGAACTGTTAAATATTGAAGATCTAAGGTTTATTTCACAGAAACCACATTCAAATAAATTGTCTTCATGGACTGAATCCATGAATGAACACTGCGCTCTCTTGATGGTCAGGTTGTGGAGAACAGCCACGATTAGAGACACCTGCTCCAGTGAGTTACTGAGGGGCTCCTCCAGTGTACTTGTGACAGCGGAACCTTCACTTCGGCACCTCAGTTTTTCTGTTTCACGTTGTTCCACTGACTGGCTCTTATTATTTGAATGTTGACCACATGTAGTTGGGTGGTGACGGGTGTCATCAGCCCCATGTAGAGTTCATAGTCTTTGTTACCCAGCAGACACCCTATGATTCAACCTGCTCCTAAAAGATTGCTTCAGTTTGTCCAGACAGAAGACTTCCCCCCCTTCAATGCAACAATGGATGGCGAACTATGAGATGTTAGATATGTTGCCAGCTCTAATCTGGAAGCATTATAATGCAAAGAAATCCAGGCCTATGATCACCTTCATGCTCGCTGGCAGCGACATCCTCACTACACTCCACTCCATGGATTAATGGACTTCTGTGACCACCTCCTTGCTGTATCACAAACAGAGAGCACTGCTCCTGGTGTAGCCACGTCCCGATTACAAAATGGACACTTGCAGAGAATGAAGGGAAAATTGGACAATGCTAAGAAAGCAAGCAGGTGCAAGGTTTGTGTGTGGATTGGAGTTTGCAGCTCCCAGACAAGACCGATACTGCAAAGCTATTAGCATACTAATGAGCTATCTCCGGGGACAAAAGAGAAACATTTAAGCAAACGATACCAAAGTAGACACCCCGGCGCCAGGGGAGACTAAAACAAAGCAGGCCAACAGTCACCTAGGGCCCGTCCAGCGATCAGGCAGCCACCCCTTTATTGGAGAAAATCAATATAAGTGATTAGGATATGGTCCAAATAATTGGGGCCAAGTTCAAGGCCCGCCCAAAAGCGCGCGAAGCCCCTTTGGAGTATAAAAAGAAGCCCCCCAAGCAAGAATCATTCTTCTTGGCCTTGGCTCTCAGCAGCAAGGGACCTGCCTAGCAGCTGCACCAGACAAGTAAGTCCAAAGTCAACGCACGCTATGAGGTAGACGCTCCCAGCTACTATTCTATACAAGTTCAATGCCAGCAGCCTCAGAACCGGACAACGGCTATTATTCCTCTGACTGAGTGGGCACTCGAAGCTAAGTATAGGCTTTTAGTAGTAGTGATAGTTTAGTTAGTAGAGTTTGTGCATGAGTATAATTGACTGTGTGTAAATAAATGAGTATTGATTTTGAACTTACTAACTGGTGTATCGAGTCTTTGATCAGTATTCGGTTTTGAACCTTGTGGTGGTATCGGAAAGATACCTGCCGACTCTTGAGCAAGCATAATTAGAATTAAGGATGGCGACCATATTGACCGTCATAAACAGAGCCAATTAAGGAGAGAGCATAACGAGCAATACTGGCTTAGGTGGAGATAGGCGAAGGATTCCTCGGGGACCTCAGGTGGTTTACGTCTCCTGATCTTCAAATTCCCATGCTACTCGTCCTCCCGCTGTGGGCAGCTTGTCTTCATTGCTGCCCATGAACCATCTCTCCACATGCTGCAGCCCCCATGGGAGTCAGCACTGTGCTCAGACACCTGACAGTCACAAACCATCATTCACAGTACCATTATTCCCTGCAGACATTACCTCCTGCAAACATCCAGCACTATCATAGCCTCAAACAGGGCTAATAGAAAATAATCATTAACATACCTGCAAGTTGTTAATCTCTTTAAATAGCCCTCATGAGGGAGAGGAACCTCTTGCTCTTAAATGATCAGCCATGCCTGTCTAGGCCAGGGAGTTGCCTAGAATAGCAAGATTCAAAACAGCAGTTCTGATGTTGAGCATTAGACACAGACTAACATAATTCTCTGCCGACTCTGCAATTATATCACACACATGTAAGACCATCACCATGGTGGTGCTCAGCTTCAGTGGCATGAAAAGTGGGTGGAAGTGGCACAGAGACCATTTTGCTATAAAACTGACACCCATACTGTTGAAACCACCCACACTACAGAGACATTTTTCTCAGTCCTTATTTGGAGAAATGTCTTTGTGCACTGCTACCTCTTGTGTTTTATGGTTTGCCATATTCATATGACCACCAACGTCAGCTTGGTGAAACAAAGGCTTTGGGCAGATTCCATATTAACCACCCACATGAAAATAGTATCAGGAGTGCACAGCTGAAACTCAGTGGATTTTTATAGCGAAAAGAGAGCCAGTTGCTACAAGAAATGGCAGAGCATAATTGAAACATCATTCCGCAACTTTGCACAGGTCATTGCCTGCTGGCTGAGTTGGTGTAGTTTTGAATATGCCAGTACTGGTTCCAATGGAGAGGAAAACAGATTTGAGAATGAATTGGAAATTCTTCCAGTTTCAATGGCAGAGCTATGAAATTACCGCAGAGTTAAACAAGTAACCCAAACAACTGACTTCCGGTGTCGGGACATAGGTGGAGGTCGCACGTTGGGTGGCTTCTGCTAGAGTTTCTGTTTTTTGGACGTTTATGCCCGGTCTCAGGGGTACTTTTTGGATAAGCTGGTGTGGGAAGTTCTGAGGAATCGGTGGAATGTCGAAGTTCCAGAAGAAATGTCAGGGAGGGAGGAGGTCGAGAGAACGTCGACTGGACTTTGCTGCGAGTCCAACAGGAGGGAAGATGGCGGCTGCTGGTTCGTCGAGTGGGGCCTCTCTTATTACGATTGAAGCTTTGAGCGAGGTGGGCTCGGGGGAGTTTGAAAGGCTGTTCAGCAACCATTTAGAGGTGCATTGGGGAGAGATAATGACCTCAAGAGTGGGTGGAGGAGATGTTTGCCCTAATAAAGGCGGCTTTGACGAAGACGTTGATGGAGGAGCGGGAGCAAGGAGAGAAGATAAAGGGGGTGAAGGAAGCATTGTCACAGCATAGCAATCAGTTCACCTCGATGGGTGAAGAGCTGCGGATGGCGTTGGAGGTCAATAAAGGGCTGAGGACCAAGCTGGAGGACCTGGAGAACAGGTCGAGGATCAGACGGGCCTCGTTAAGGGAAGACAGCTGTCGTCAAATGTGTGGCAGCTGTTGAATGTGGTGCTTTCTGTGGCAGAGGGAAGGGAGGTGGAGGTGATGGTGGCATTAGATATGGAAAAGGCGTTTGATCGGGTGGAGTGGAGAAATCTGATTGCTATGTTGGGGAAGGTTGCGATTGGTGGCCTTGGGTGAAGTTTCTGTATAAAGACCCAATTGTGTGATTGCACATGAATGATATGAACTTGGGGTATTTCCCGTTGCATCGGGAACGAGGCAGGGATGCCCTATGTTCCCCCTTTTGTTAGTGTTAGTGATAGACCCCATGGCCATTGCGCTGAGGAGCACAGAGTTGTGGAAGGGGATAGTGAGAGGTGGGTAGAGCATAGAGTGTCCTTGTACGCGAACAATTTGTTGTTATACATTTCATAGAATTTACAGTGCAGAAGGAGGCCATTGGACCCATCGAGTCTGCACCGGCTCTTGGAAAGAGCACCCTACCCCCTACCCAAGGTCAACACCTCCACCCTATCCCCATAACCCAGTAACCTCACCCAACACTAAGGGCAATTTTGGACACTAAGGGCAATTTAGCATGGCCAATCCACCTAACCTGCACATCTTTGGACTGTGGGAGGAAACCGGAGCACCCGGAGGAAACCCACGCACACACGGGGAGGATGTGCAGACTCCGCACAGACAGTGACCCAAGCCGGAATCGAACCTGGGACCCTGGAGCTGCGAAGCATTTGTGCTAACCACAATGCTACCGTGCTGCCCCACTCTTCGGTCATAATGGGTTTGCTAAAACAATTTGGGGCCTTTTCAGGGAATAAGATGAACTTGGGGAAAATTGAGTATTTTGTGATATCCGCCCCGGGGCTGGCGGGGGGTGGGGGTGGGGGGGGGAGGGGGGGGGGGGGGGGGGGGGGGGTTGGGGGGAGTTGGAGTAAGGGGTTGCCATTCTGTGTGGCAGCTTCACATTTTAGATTCTAGGGGTGCAGGTGTCTCGGGATTGGGTAGGTCTTCGGAAATTGAATTTTTCAAGCTTGGTAGGGAGGGTGAAGGCAGATTGGTTGAGGTGGGATAGTCTTCCCCTGTCATTGGCAGGCCAGGTGCAGGAGATGAAGGTGAACATTTTGCTGAAGGTTTTGTTTCTATTTCAGTGCCTGCCGATCTTTTTGCCAAAGGTGTTTTTCAAGGGGGTGGATAGGCTGATTTCTTTGTTTGTTTGGGTAGGGACGGTGGCGAGGATAAGGAAAGTGGTACTGGAGAAGGGACAGCAGTCAGGGGGGCGGGGCAAGGCCTCCCGAATTTGATGTATTATTACTGGGCAGCAAATGCAGCAACAATTCGGAGGTGGAATAGGGAAGTGGAGGCTTTGTGGGTAAGGATGGAGGTGGGTTCGTGTTGGGAGTCAGGGTAGTGGGCACTGGTGAAGGCCCCCCCCTTCCGTTGGCCCCTGAGAAGTATTCAGGAAGTCCGATGGTGGTGGCCACGCTGAGGATTTGGAGACTATTCTACCGGCACTTTCGGGGGAATCATGGATTCAAGCTGGGGAGGATGGATGTAAGGTTCCGGAGTAGGGAGAGGAGGATTAGGGAGATGAAGGATCTGTTTCTGGGAAGACGGTTTGCGAGCTTGGAGGAATTCAATGAGACGTACATGGAAGGAGGGCACGGGAAACAATAACAAACTTGGCATCTACAGGAGCAGAGAACAAGGAAAATCCAGGCAAAAGGCAGGATGAACGGCTGAAGCGGAGGTGATCGCGAGACGATAACGGCAGCGAAAACCGTCCAGGAGAAGCAAGCGACAACACTGACACCAGATCCATTTGCATATTGCCCTCTGTAATTGTTCTGTAATTGTTTCCCCGGCGCCCAACTGTATACGTACCCCCCCACCCCAATTCCCACCCCCCCCCCCCCCCCACAAACAGATGACTACTTATGTGCTAAAAACAATACTGCCAATTGTACAGAGATGCTGTTGTTGAGCTAGCACATAATACCCTACCAGTTATTTTATTCTAACTTTTATTTTGTTGTTTGTTTTGTTGGTCGGGGCCAGCGCGCAAAAGATGTCCCCCGCGCATGCGCAGGTTGGCGCGGCCCAACTGCACATGCGTGGGTTGGCGCGGCGCCCATTTGGCACTGCGTAGGGAGGCTGGAGCGGCGTGAACCACTCCAGCGCCGTGCTGGCCCCCTGTGGGGGCCAGAATCATACGTAACCATACGTAATATAGGGGCTGGTTTAGCTCATAGGGGCTGGTTTAGCTCACAAGGCTAAATCGCTGGCTTTTAAAGCAGACAAAGCAGGCCAGCAGCACGGTTCGATTCCCGTACCAGCCTCCCCGGACAGGCGCCGGAATGTGGCGACTAGGGGCTTTTCACAGTAACTTCATTGAAGCCTACTCGTGACAATAAGCGATTTTCATTTCATTTCATTTCATAACCGGGTCCGGTCCGCACCGTTGTGAAACGCGACGGTGTTCACGACGGCACAAGCTCTTGGGCCCAATATTGGAGAATCGTCCCCAGTCCACAAGATGCACTGCAGCAACTCATCAAGGCTCCCTACGCAGCACCTTCCAAACCCACTACCACTACCACCTAGAGGGACAAGGGCAGCAAATATACGGGAGCACCACCACCTGAAGTTTCCCTCCAAATCACTCACCACCCTGACTTGTAAATATATATCACCGTTCCTTCACTGTCGATGGGTCAAAATCCTGGAACTCCCTCCCTAACAGCATTATGAGTGTACCTACACCACATGGTCTGCATGAAGGCAGCTGACCGCCACCTTCTCAAGGCTGATTACAGATGGGCAATAAATGCTGGCATAGCCAGCGACCCACCCACACATCCCCTGAATGAAAAAATAACACCTTGAACCATGCACTGGATGATTATAACTCCAAAGTGAAGTTGCATTTAAAATATGTTTAGATAGTCAATTTGACCTCCTGTGCATTTTACCAATTTAGTATTAAATCTTTTTAAGCTACTGTCCATTTTGCCCTAACAGCCACCGACAGAGTAGTTATTTCATGACTGCAATATCTTCTCCCTTTTCTCACTGAATAGCATTTGCTTCAATCTCAAGTCCCTTATAAACTAGCAATGTAGACTGTAGAGAGGTAGTTCTCAAACTGGGATATGCAGACCCTGAGGCTCCATAGAGATTTTTCAGGGGGTCCATGAACTAAACAGCCTCCCATCAGCAGTTTTATATGAAACATATTGAAATAAAAAGCTTTCCCACCACAGACCACTATAATAACTATTAAAAAATTCTATTAACGCCCACCAACCTTGATAAGTATCGCTTCTATAAACACTTGGAAAGCTCTGGACAGGAACAGAGTTTCATAATTTATTAGTTCTCTGACAGGTCAATCCTGTAACAGACAACAATCTGGTTTCCAGAGAGGTATAGACAGGATTATACTTCAGAAACTGGCCTTAGGTTTGGAAAATTGAGAACAACTCCGGTGTGTATATTTCTATCAGTGACTTTTAATTACATTACTAGGCAAACTCATTTCTCGATGTGTGTTATGTGTGCATGTAAATCATTAATATATATTTTTTAAACAATCCAAAAGATCATATTATTTGATCAATGAGAGACCAAGCAGTAAAGAGCATTGATTGGATAAAGCAGCAATTAATCATTTGGAAGTGCCATTGACAAAAATCACACCACTTTTCGACAAACTCTGGCATTAGAAGGAGGCACACTCACCTCACTGGCCTCTGAAACTAAGGACTGGATTCTCCATTTCGCGGCCATGTTCCCACGCCGTGGTGAAAAGGCTACAAATTCACCATTTTGCAGAGGGCTAGCAGTCGTAGAGCCCGTAGCTCCAGCTGCCGATATGGCCCCCACACTGCTGGGTCCAGCGGCCGCGCCATGCTTCATGGCGGACTCAGCCCGCTGACCTGGACCACCGAAATAGTGCCCCCGATTGGCCGCTCGCCCAACCCGGACCGCCCGCACAAAAAAACTCCAGTCCCGAATGAGGCCCCCCACGCCTCCGATCGGCCCTCCCCCGACTGCAGCAGCCACGGACTGAGTTCTCAGTCGTCTCGCGGGTTTCCCGAATGGCAGGACCACATTAGAAATACGCCGGTCGGGGGCGGAGGATAGCAGGGCTGGCCTCCGGCAATGACCTCAGGTGATGGATACTTGGTGCAGCGTACTCCCAGAGTTCGCCACTTTTCGGGGGGCAGAGAATCGCAGAACCGGCGCCGGTTCCGATTTCATGCGGAAAAACAGATTTTTCGCCCCGTCGCCGAACGCGATTTCTGCATCGGAGTGCAGAGAATCCAGCCCTAAATACTTGCTTTCTTTTTTTTTAAATAATTTTTATTGAAAATTTTTGAATTTATGCAACAACATCAAACCATACTAAAACACCAACGATAACAGTAATGACAACAATCATGAACCTTCGCCCCTCCTCAATGAACAACACAACATATAAACAACAACTTAAGTTAACACAATGTTAAGTTACATAACCGTAGCGAAAAAATATAGAAACTATAATAAGGAACACCCCCCTTGCCCCCCGCCCCCGGGTTGCTGCTGCTTTTGACCAAGATACCTATTTTTGAGCCAGGAAGTCCAGAAAAGGCTGCTACCGTTTATAGAACTCTTGTACTGATCCTCTCAGGGCACATTTGACCCTTTCCAACTTTATAAATCCCGCCATATCATTAACCCAGGTCTCCACACTTGGGGGCCTCGCATTGTTCCACTGCAGCAAGATCCTCCGCCGGGCTACTAGGGACGCAAAGGCCAGGACACCGGCCTCTTTCGCCTCCTGCACTCCCGGCTCCACCGCAACTCCGAGAATCGCGAGTCCCCACCCTGGTTTGACACTGGATCCAACCACCCTCGACACCGTCCCCGCCAACCCCTTCCAGAATTCTTCCAGTGCTGGGCATGCCCAGAACATATGGGCATGATTCGCTGGACTCCCCGAACACCTGGTGCACCTGTCTTCACCCCCAAAGAACCTACTCATCCTAGTCCCGGACATGTGGGCCCTGTGCAGAACCTTAAATTGGATGAGACTAAGCCTCGCACATGAAGAGGAAGAGTTGACTCTCTCCAAGGCATCCGCCCAAGTCCCGTCCTCTATTTGCTCCCCAAGTTCCCCCTCCCATTTAGCCTTCAGCTCCTCCACTGACGACTCCTCCACCTCCTGAATTACCTTATAGATGTCAGACACCTTCCCCTCTCCGACCCACACCCCCGAAAGCACTCTGTCCATCGTCCCCCGCGAGGGCAGCAAAGGGAATCCCTCTACCTGTCGCCTAGAAAACGCCTTTACCTGCAAGTATCTGAACATGTTCCCTCGGGGAAGCCCAAATGTATCTTCCAGTTCCCCCAGGCCCGCAAACCTCCCACCAATAAACAGGTCCCTCAATTTACTGATGCCCACCCTTTCAAATACTTGGGGCGAGATTCTCCCAAAACGGGAGAAATCGTAAAGCTGGCGTAAAACCCGGGCGGGTTTTACGGCAGCGCGCCCCTTCCCGACCGGGGACCGATTCTGGTCCCCGGTTGGGGCTAGCAGCTCGACGCCGTAGGCTCCGACAAGACGGGCTTAACGAAAATCGTTAAGCCCGCTTGCCGGAGTTAGCGCCGGCAGACGCGTCATATGACGTCAGCCGCGCATGCGCAGTTTGGAAGACTCCAACCCGCGCATGCGCGGGTGACGTCATCGCGTTTTTGCGCGAAACCCGCGCATGCGTGGGCCGGGTTGCCCCTCAGCCGCCCCGCGAATGGATACTGCGGGGCGGCGGAAGGACAAGTAGTGCGCGGGCATCGGGCCCGCTGCCCGCGATCGGTACCTGGTACCGCCGTGCCAATCGGTGCCATGGTTATTAATAGCGAGTTAGTCACGCCGTTTTTACGAACGGCAAGACCAGGTGTGTTTGCCGTTCGTAAAAACGGCGTAAAGGGCTGGGACTTCGGCCCATCTAACAGCTGAGAATCGCTGCCGGCCGTAAAAAAACGGCGGCAGCGATTCGGGTCGGGACTTCGGCGGGGGTGGGGGGGGGGGGGGGGGGGGGGGGAGGGGGAGAATAGCGGGAGGGCGGCAAAAATGTCGGGAAGGCCCTCCTGCTATTCTCCCACCCGTCGTGGGGGGCGGAGAATTTCGCCCTTGCTTTTTTAACAAGCAACACTTTCACATTATAAGTACTTAGCCAGTTTTATCAAGATGCTCATGATCATTAATCCATTTGAAAAGATGGTTCTTCAACAAAAATTGTTTGAGGACCACTGACCTAGATTAACCAGCTGCTGAGCAATTTCTTCAGGCTTCGATTGTGTTAGTTTAAGAGTTCATTTGATATTTCCACAAACAAGTCCTCACACAAATCAAGGTAAATGCAACTGAATTCCGAATATCATAGGATGACAGAATCCCTAAAGTGCAGAAGGAGGCCATTCGGCCCAGCAGGCTTGCACCAGCCCTCCAGCACCCTACCTAGGTCCACTCCCCCTCCCACCTCGCCCTATGCCTCAAAACCTAACCTACAGATCCCTGGACACTAAGGGGCAGTTTAGCATGGCCAGTCCACCTAATCTGCACATCTTTGGACTGTGGGAGGAAATTGGAGCACCTGGAGGAAACCCACGCAGACGCGGGGAGAATCCAAGGCTGGATTCGAACCAGAGTCCCTGTGAGGCAGCAGTGCTAACCACTGTGCCACCATCGTTCCCCATACGCAAGAAAACATTTAGTGGATTTACTTAGTAGCTATAAACTATTACCCATCTACAATGCTTGATGTAAGTAATGTTTGGCACAGAAAATCACAAAGAATTTGGAACAACATTTGGATTTTACTTAGAGGTGTAAAATGATTCTAAATATTGATAATGTACTGGACATATGAATTAGCATTGCTAGTGGCAATTGAAAATGCACATGAAGGGACTTCCGGCTATGCAGAGCTAAGCTGCACGTTCGGCAGCTCCCGCTACTTAAGGACTTTTGGGCCTATTTGAGGGCCCCAAACGGCGCTGTCTCGACAAATCCTGGTGGGGGAAGGTGTCTGGAGGAGCATTCCCCATAATTTATGGTGCCCACCCGGAGTGGGGCAAAGGAAAAAGCTGCAGCAGCTCCCCAAGAAACGCGGGGGAAGAAGGACAAAATGGCGGCCGGCGGAACACCCGAGGACTGGTGGAAGTGGGCGCAGGAGCAGCAAGCTGCTCTTCTGCGCTGTTTTGCGGAGCTGAAGGCTGAGTTGCTGGACTCCATGAATGCGACTACAAACAGGCTGCTGGAGACCCAGGCGGCCCAAGAGGTGTCCATTCGGGAGTTGCAGCAGCAGGCCGCTGAGCAGGAGGAGGAGGCCGTGGTCCTCGTGGGGAAAGTGGAGTTGCACGAGGCACTTCACAAAAAGTGGCAAGACCGCTTGGAGGAGCTGGACGTTCGCACGAGACGAAAGAATTTGAGGATCCTGGGCCTGGCGGAGGGGCTGGAGGGGTTGGATCTTCCATCGTACGTGACCACGATGTTGAGTTCGTTGATGGGAGCGGGGTCCTTCCATTTGCCCCTGGAGCTTGAGGGAGCTCACAGAGTGCTGGCCAGGAGGCCCAAGGCAAATGAACCCCCGCGGGCGGTGCTGGTGCGGTTCCATCGATTCAGTGACCGGGAGTGTGTGCTGCGCTGGGCCAAGAAAGAGAGGAGCAGCAAATGGGAGAATTCGGTAGTGCGAATCTACCAGGACTGGAGTGCGGAGGTGGCTAAGCGGCAGGCCGGGTTCAACCGGACGAAGGTGGTGCTGCATGCCAAGCAGGTCAGATTTGGAATGCTGCAGCCTGCGCGTCTGTGGGTGACATATAAGGACCGGCACCACTACTTCGAGTCCCCGGAGGAGGAGTGGGCCTTTGTACAGGCGGAGAAGCTGGATTCGAACTAGAGTCTGGGGACACACTATGTCCGTTGCTGTTTTCGCTGTTGCTGTTTTGCAATTTTGACACGTGTTTTTTATGCTGGTTTTCTTTTTGCTCTGTTTCCGGGTGGGTCTGTCTGTTGGGTATGGTTGTGGGTTATGTGGGGAATGTTGGGTGTTTGTGTTTTATATGTTCTCTTCTATACGGGGCTGGGGGTTGGGGTGAAACAGGATTTCGGGGAGCTGCGTCAGAAGGGTGGGGTGTGGCAGGATGAAAGCGCGGGCTTTCCTCTGGTTTCCCGCGCTGCGGGGCAGGGGGGGTGGAGCTGGCGGGGGGGGCGTGGCCTCTACTGGTTTTCTTTCCCACGCTGAAGCGGTGCCAAGGAGGTGTGGCAAGAGGGGGATGACCCCATGCCGGGAGGGGATGGGTTTTGGCGGGAGCTGCCGGGGTCAGCAGAAGTCAGCTGACTCACGGAAGTACCATGGAGGGTGCGTCGCGGCTAGGAGGGGTCCTAGCCTTGGGGGGGGGGGGGGGGGGGGGGGGGGGATACAGGGTTGCTGCTGGAATGGCCAGGAAGGAGCTGGTGTGGGCCGGGGGGGTAGAGGAGAGGCATTATCGCCATGGGGAACGGGTCGGGCGGGGCGCGCTGGCCTGGGGCGAGCAGTCGATAAGCTATGGCTAGCCGGCGGGGGAGGGGGCGGGTTGCCCTCTGATCCGGCTGATTACCTGGAACGTGAGGGGGCTGAATGGGCCGGTTAAGAGAACCAGGGTATTTTCTCATCTGAAGGGGTTGAAGGCGGACGTGGTTATGCTCCAGGAGACCCACTTGAAGGTGGCGGACCAGGTTCGTCTGAGGAAGGGGTGGGTGGGGCAGGTTTTTCACTCAGGATTGGACGCAAAGAACCGGGGGGTGGCGATTCTGGTGGGGAAGAGGGTGGCGTTCGAGGCGGCTGAGGTGGTGTCGGACAAGGAGGGCAGATATATTATGGTGAAGGGTAGGCTGCAGGGAGAGAAGGTGGTGCTGGTTAATGTATATGCCCCGAATTGGGATGATGCTGGCTTCATGAGGCGCTTGTTGGGCCGCATTCCGGACCTGGAGGCAGGGGGCCTGATCATGGGGGCAGACTTTAACACAGTGCTGGATCCCCCACTGGACCGGTCCAGTTCAAGGACGGGTAGGAGACCGGCGGCGGCCAAAGTGCTGAAGGGGTTTATGGACCAGATGGGAGGGGTGGATCCCTGGAGGTTTGGGAGCCGAGAGCGTGAGAGTATTCCTTTTTCTCTCATGTCCATAGGGTTTATTCCCGAATAGATTTTTTCATCCTGAGCAGGGGATTGATCCCGAAGGTGCAGGATGCCGAGTATTCGGCCATAGCAATTTCAGACCATGCTCCGCACTGGGTTGATCTGGAGATGGGGGAGGCGCGGGACCAGCGCCCACTCTGACGCTTGGATGTGGGGATGCTGGCTGATGAGGAGGTGTGTAGGAGGGTCGGGAGAAGTATTGAGGGGTATCTTGATACCAACGACACGGGGGAGGATGGAGGGGATGGTCTGGGAGGCTCTGAAAGCAGTGATCCGGGGGGGAGCTGATCTCCATCCGGGCCCACAGGGAAAGGGGGGCGAGGAAGGAGAGGGAGAGACTGGTGGGGGAGCTCCTGGATGTGGACAGGAGATACACGGAGGCACCGGAGGAGGGGTTGCTGGGGGAACGGCGTAGTTTGCAGGCCAAATTTGACTTGTTGACCACCAGAAAGGCGGAGACACAGTGGAGGAGGGCGCAGGGCGCGGTATATGAGTATGGGGAGAAGGCGAGCAGGATGTTGGCGCATTAGCTCCGTAGGCGGGATGCGGCTAGGGAAATTGGTGGAGTGACGGATAAGGGTGGGAATGTAGTGCAGAAGGGGGCAGAAGTAAATGGGGTCTTTAGGGACTTCTACGAGGAACTGTACCGGTCGGAACCTCCGATGGGGGGAGGGGGGATGGAGAGCTTCATGAACAGGCTATGTTTCCCAAAGGTTCAAGAGGAGCTGGTAGAGGGGCTGGGGGCGCCGATAGAGTTGGAGGAGCTAGTCAGAGAGATTGGACAAATGTAGTCAGGTAAGGCGCCGGGGCCGGATGGGTTCCCGGTGGAATTTTATAAAAAGTATGCGGATCTGGTGGGCCCCCTGTTGGTGCGAGCCTTCAATGAGGCATGGGAGGGGGGGGGGGCTTTGCCCCCGACGATGTCGCGGGCACTGATCTCTCTGATCCTGAAGCGGGATAAGGACCTCTTGCAGTGTGGATCATACAGGTCTATCTCGCTCCTCAATGTTGACGCTAAGTTGCTGGCGAAGATCCTGGCCACCAGGATAGAGGACTGTGTGCCAGGATTCCAGGTGATACACGAGGATCAGACAGGATTTGTCAAGGGACGGCAGCTCAACACGAATGTGCGGAGACTGCTAAATGTTGTTATGATGCCGGCAGTGGAGGGGGAGGCTGAGATAGTGGTGGCGCTGGATGCGGAGAAAGCGTTTGATAGAGTTGAGTGGGGGTACCTGTGGGAGGTGCTGGAGCGGTTCGGATTTGGGGAGGGATTCATCAAATGGGTGAGGCTGCTCTACGCGGCTCCGATGGCGAGTGTAGTTACCAATGGAAGGAGATCGGAGTACTTTAGGCTCTACCGTGGGACCAGGCAGGGGTGACCCCGTCCCCCTTGCTATTTGCATTGGTGATTGAACCTTTGGCTATGGCGTTGAGGGAGTCAGGGAGATGGAGGGGCCTGGTGCGGGGTGGGGAAGAACATAGGGTATCGCTGTATGCGGACGACCTGCTGTTGTATGTGGCGGACCCAGAAGGGGAATGCCGGGGGTGATGGAGCTGTTAGCGGAGTTTGGGGGCTTCTCGGGCTATAAGTTAAATTTAGGCAAGAGCGAGGTATTTTTAGTACACCCGGGTGATCAGGAGGAGGGAATTGGGAGGCTCCCGTTTAAGAGGGCAGTGAAGAGTTTCAGATACATGGGGGTGCAGGTGGCCAGGAGTTGGGGGACTCTCCATAAGCGTAATTTTACCAGGCTTGTGGAGCAGATGGAGGAGGAATTTAAAAGGTGGGACATGGTGCCGCTATCGTTGGCGGGGAGAGTGCAGTGAAAAATGAAATGAAATGAAAATCGCTTATTGTCACGAGTAGGCTTCAATGAAGTTACTGTGAAAAGCCCCTATTCGCCACATTCCGGCGCCTGTCCGGGGAGGCTGGTACGGGAATCGAACTGTGCTGCTGGCCTGCCTTGGTCTGCTTTAAAAGCCAGCGATTTAGCCTGGTGAGCTAAACCAGCCCCTAAACCCGGCAGCTCCTGCCAAAACCCATCTCCCGGCATGGGGTCATCCCCCTCTTGCCACACCTCCTTGGCACCGCTTCAGCGCGGGAAAGAAAACCAGTAGAGGCCACGCCCCCCCCGCCAGCTCCGCCCCCCCGCCCCGCAGCGCGGACAACCAGAGGAAAGCCCGCGCTTTCACACTGCCACACCCCACCCTTCCGACGCAGCTCCTCAAAATCCAGTTTCACCCCAACCCCCGGCCCCGTACAGAAGAGAACATATAAAACACATACCTCCAACGTTCCCCACATACCCCACACCCATACCTAACAGACAAACCCACCCGGAAACAGATCAAAAAGAAAAGCAGCATAAAAAAAAACACGTGTCAAAATTGAAGAACAGCAACAGCGAAAACAGCAACGGCCATAGTGTGTCCCCAGATCCTAGTTCGAGTCCAGCTTCTCCGCCTGTACAAAGGCCCACGCCTCCTCCGGGGACTCGAAGTAGTGGTGCCGGTGCTTATATGTCACCCACAGACGCGCAGGCTGCAGCATTCCAAATCTGACCTGCTTGGCATGCAGCACCGCCTTCGTCCAGTTGAACCCGGCCCGCCGCTTAGCCACCTCCGCACTCCAGTCCTGGTAGATTCGCACTACCGAATTCTCCCACTTGCTGCTCCTCTCTTTCTTGGCCCAGCGCAGCACACACTCCCGGTCACTAAATCGATGGAACCGCACCAGCACCGCCCGCGGGGGTTCATTTGCCTTAGGCCTCCTGGCCAGCACTCTGTGAGCTCCCTCAAGCTCCAGGGGCAAATGGAAGGACCCCGCTCCCATCAACGATCTCAACATCGTGGTCACGTACCACGGGAGATCCGACCCCTCCAGCCCCTCCGCCAGGCCCAGGATCCTTTATATGTCTCACCTCACCTCTGGCATTCTGCTCTTTTGTCCATGTTTGAACCAAGGCTGTAATGCGCTCAGCAACTGAGTGACCCTTTCCATCCCTTACATGCAGGTGTTTATCCTTGAACCATGAGCTATCACCCCCCTCCTTGACTTTGAAATATTTTGTTAGTTCAACCAATTAAACTGAATTAAACAAATTGAGGGACAAACTAAAGGGGCTGTTTCTTAAAGGGGCACTGCCCTAAACAAAAAACAAAGAGCAAATGAAATGGAAAAGCTTAAACCAAAAAGTGATGAAAGGGGTCAATAAATACCCCAATCCTGTGGTGCCCACCAGGCTTGGAAGGCCTCAATGGTGCCCAAGGACACTGCATGCCCCCTCTCCAGGGACACCCGGCTGTGACTGAAGCCGCAGAAGAGGGATAAGCAGTCAGGTTGGATGGTCTTCTCAATCGCTCGCTGCCTGGACCTGTTGATGGCGAGTTTTGCTAGGCCCAGGAGCAGTTTTCGGAGAAGGTCCTCCTCCTTCCCCGCCCCAGGGAAAAATGTGGCTCTGAGACAAGGGCTTGAACCCTGGACCCTCAAGATTGAAAGTATAATATTCTACTGACTGCCTGAGCTCTTTTCTTGACTTTGAACTATTTTAAGTTCCAACTAATTAAAATAAAGTGAACAAATTGAGGGACAAATCAAAAGGGGCATGGCGCAAACTATAACAAAGATCAACTGAAACTTAAAAATTCAAATGAAAATGTGATTAAGAGGGTCTATAAAGCACCCCAGACCCTGCGGTGCCCACCAGGCATGGAAGGCCTCGATTCTGCCAGTGGGCATCACATGCTCCCTCTCCGAGGACACCCGGCCACAAATGAAGCCACGGAAAGGAGCAGACAGTTGGGCTGGATGACCCTCTCGATCGCCGACTGCCTGGACCTGTTAATGGTAAGTTTCACCTACCTTCTTCCCCGCCCCTCTCCGCACCAAGTGAAATGTGGCGCTGAGACAAGGACTTGAACCCTGGATCCTCAGATTAAAAGTCTGATATTCTGCAGACTGAGTTACCCAAGCTCTCTCCTTGACTTTGAGAATGTGGGCAACTGATATTGTTAAGGGTTAAATGATGAGGACCAATAAGTTTGGCAAGCTTGAGTTCCAGGAATGTGAGAGGGCACAATTACTCTCTGCCTCAAGGATAGGCGGGACTAATAAGACCCCTTCTTACTCAGGCTGCATCATCCCGAGATATCATTGCTGTTAGGCTTTTACATTTAAGACACCTCGACAGCCATTACATTAATTTTTTTAAATTGTGCCACATCCTTCCTGGGCGTCAACCTGCTCACCTCGCTGGGAAGGGCCCAGGAAGATCACGATTGGAAATCTCACTATCGCAAATCTCATTTTGGGCCACTCGTGACATTTTTCAGCCATGACTGGATTTGCGCCTGCGTCTAATGCAGTCACTAAATCCCACCCAATATATCCAGGATGGAGACGCGTGATATTTTTGGTCAAGGTTATGAGACCCTTCAAAATTAACAATCACAATTTACAACACAGATTGAGGGTGATTCAGGTCAATGTGCCAGTGCCAACCCATTGCTCCAGCAATTGAAAATTAATTCCACAATCTGCTTTCTCATCACAATTGATTAATTTATTCTCTTCAGATTTCTTATTGACCAAACTGGTGTACCATAATCCAGTCCAACTAAACGACACCACCATTGCACTGACTACACCAGATTAACCTACTTCAACGCTATCACATTAACGAACTGTGACATATCAGACTAACCCACTGCACCCAGAATATAGTAAACCATTATGACTACACTAAACCACCATAACCCATTCTAAACTGAACACATGACCCAGTCACATTTCTGACAGTAGCCATTTCTGACAATACTCTGCTAACCAATTGACTGCCTAACTAATCAAAGTCAACCATTTTAGCCCACCCCAATTTGCCTACACTAACCTATGCTGACTACACCAGCCAGGGGGAAAATATTATCAACTTCTTTCTCTGGTGCGTAACTACTGTTATCAGCCGTCATTAAAACTCTTGATTTTCATTTCCATTGAAGTCAAAAGCAAGATTGGATGTGTTTATAGGAGGCAGAAAAATTGACAGGCTAGTTGTATGCCCAGGCAACGCTTTGAAAATGTACCCCATTATGTCAGTACAGTAAATTATCCTGATCACATATTATACCACCTGACTAGACTAACTCGAGAACATTGACCACACTACAGTAATCTGCACCAAGGAGCTGGTTTAGCACAATGAGCTAAACAACTGGCTTGTAATGCAGAACAATACCAGCAACACGGGTTCAATTCCAGTACCAGCCTCCCCGAACAGGCGCCGCAATGTGGCGACTGGTGGATTTTCACAGTAATTTCATTGAAGCCTACTTGTGACAATAAGCGATTATTATAAGGTGCTGGTTTAGCACAGTGGGCTAAATAGCTGGCTTGTAAAGCAGACCAAGGCCAGCAGCACGGGTTCAATTCCCATACCAGCCTCCCAAACAAGGACCGGAATGTGGCGACTAGGGGCTTTTCACAGTAACTTCATTTGAAGCCTACTTGTGACAATAAGCAATTTTCAATTTCATTCTGTGATTCACTAAACTTCCCTGACATTTCTACGCAAATTTCAACTTCTACAACCATACCAATCAACCACTTTTGAACACCCTGAATAGAGACCTGTGCATTCCATTCCTGTTGGAGTCCTCCATTGCTATTAACTGAGCCTGTGTAAGCAGAATTATTGTATCCCCAATGTGATAGCAAAACAAAAAACTAAAACACAGACACTTTAATCTTAATAGGCAGAACTAATCCTTTAAAGCTCTTCAGTTAGGTTGACTTTCCTGGTGCTAATTGCAGTCCTAAACACTCAAAATAAAGTGGAAGTAACCACAACAACACATTGCAAAATGTCTCACTCTGAATTATCTTTGTTAGTCCATTATATGTTAATCCCACAATTCTTTTGCTCGGAGTGTAATCACCAACATTTAAGTAACACCACTCTGTCCCATTATTGGGTCGTCAATTATAGGAAAAAGCAGAGTTTTGGATGTATTCAGTCACAAAATAACACCTTTATTTTGCCATGTCCTCACCATTAACACATTGAGCACTAGACTAGCCTTTGTGCACCGAGTAGGTAATATAACTAATTAACAATGTGGTATTTACTTAGAAAACATAGTGAATGAATAAACACTGTGGTCTTTACTTTTTTAACTCATTTATAAAGTCCAACATTCCAGATTCACAGGCAATTGTCTATTTTACAAGTGCTCTGTGGGAAACGGTAACCCAGTATAAATGTTATTGTGAATCATCAAAGGAAATTTGGTGTTCAAACGGTTAAAGTGCAGCTGAATCCCTTCCATTTCTTGTGGTCTTGTTAATACTGATGAGTTAATAATTGGCTGGCAGATTTACCTTCTGAAGTGCAAGGCAGACAACAAAGTTTAGATTTTTTGTTTTCCTTCAGGTTGTGTGAAAGCCACCAGCTGACAAGCACAAAAGAGCCAGACATCAGAGAATGATGGAATTTTGAAGAAAACACCTTGTTCAACAGCTGCATTGCTATAGTTGCCTGCAAAGAAACCCATTTTGATTAGTCTTTGGCACATCTGCCTCCAACTGGACTGCTAAAAAACCCTTCATCTGACTTAGGTGGAAGTGATGAACATATGAGCAAACCCACTAAATACACCAAAACAGTAAAGAAGAAGGATTTAGATTTTTTACTGGAAAATGCAACAGACCACCTGCTAGTAGGAGGCATAGACGGATACTTTGTAGGATGGATAGAGGTTAGCACCTGTTGTCAGTGAAATGGAGCTGCTTAAAGCAACATCATCAAAATGCAAGACACTTATATTTTTACAACTTTATTCTTACATTCACAGGACAACAAAAAAAAAACTATCAACAGACCAATAAAGGAATCCTGTGCCACAAATGGCAGAAGGGTAGAATTATATTGTTACAAGTTGACAGTGAATTTCCACTGTTAACTTGAACATGGATATTTATAATGAAAAATGGTTGACAAGAAATGCATCAACTGTTGGTTCTTTAACATATTATGGGAAATCAGAATGATATATGTCTTCTTCCAGAAAATTAATTCGTTCCTAGATATTTATTGTTGCTTTCTCCCTTTCCCATTCATATTAATAAGTCAGCTTTGTAACATTTCCAAGTTTGTTGCTGACTGACTTCTTATAAACCTCGAAATCTCCCCCATGGTAGTCTCCCATGCACCATGCAGCTGTCAGATCACTTCATAGTCTTCTTGCCTAACTATTTCCTAAGGTATTAAACTCCCCTTCTGAGAGAGTAATTTACGTGTACATTTTGCAGTGCAGTCTATCCCAGGTTGAGAATATTGAGTGACCAAATGTCAAACATCTCCATTTTATCTAACGTCACTTGACGTCCCTTGTCTTGAACTCCTCCTCCTACTCCCATACTGGCCATGCCACTTTTCCCACCAATATCACACCAACCAACTTCAATGCAAGCTTTCGGAACAGTGTCTCTTCGATACTCTAGCCTCACTTTAGAGGAGGCAATTGTTTCATGGTATTGTCACTGGACTAGGAATCCAGAGACCAGAGGAATGCCCTGTGAACCTGGTTTCAAATCCCACCAGGGCAGATGGTGGAATTTGAATTCAATAAAAGTCTGGAATTAAAGGTCTGATGATGACCATGAGACCATTGTTGATTGTCATAAAAACCCATCTGGTTCACTAATGTTCTTCAGGGAAGAAAATCTGTCATCCTTCCCGGTCTGGCCTACATGTGACTCCAGACCCACAGCAATGTGGTTGACTCTTAAATGCCCTCAGGGATGGGCAATAAATGCTTGCCCAGCCAGCGACGCCCACATTCCAAGAAAAGGTCTGAAAATCTTGGTATGCAAATTAAGACCTTATTTACTCTTACTTAGAGTCAAAAAGTGATTGTAATTTGGCATTGAGATGATGCAATTGATCTCTTGGTTGACCCTTAGAACACAGTTTTGTCTAGAGTGAAGTCCCTCTTCAAGCTGTTTTTGTCTTTTCTAGTTTCCTCTTTTTTCATCTGCAATCGTGTGGTCCCAGTGTTTTTCACTTTATTTCAAATTTCCTTACTTGATGTTTCATTTATTGCCTCTGCTTTCCTACCAGTTGTTTTGTCAGCTTTACCAGTCCCACATTTAGAAACCTGAACACCATAATACTACACCTTCCCTCAATTTTTATCCAAATGTATTTCCAATAATATTTACATGCTACCTCTTCTCCCCCAAAGTGTCTTATTTTACGATTCAGATGGTCTGGAGGCTTTACAACTCTTGCAGACATCATTCTTTTCAAGTTTGGAAGAGTGGTATCTCAACTGCTATCGGCTGACTTCATTGGGAGAGTTAAAGTTAGAGAACTTCATGTTTCAAAATCTGGTTAGCTTTTTGTTCTCCTTAGTGTTGTATTTTTCTTTGTCAACAATCTGTCCATCCATACATAGATACATAGAAGATAGGAGCAGGAGGAGACCTTTTGGCCCTTTGAGCCTGCTCCACCATTTATCACAATCATGGCTGATCATCCAACTCTAATCCTGCTTTCTCCCCATAGCCTGTGATCCCATTCTCCCCAAGTGCTAAATCTAGCCGCCTCTTGAATGTATTCAATGCTTTAGCATCAAATACTTCCTGTGGTAATGAATTCCACAGGCTCACCACTCTTTGGGTGAAGAAATATCTCCTTATCTCTGTCCGAAATAGTTTACCCTGAATCCTCAGACTGTGACCCCTGGTTCTGGACACACCCATCATTGGTAACATCTTCCCTACATCTACCCTGTCTAGTCCTCTTAGAATTTTATAAGCCTCGATGAGATTCCCCCCTCATTCTTCTGAACTCCAGCGAGAACAATCATAACCTAGTCAATCTCTCCTTATATGACAGTCCCACCATCCCTGGAATCAGTTTAGTAAACTTTCGCTGCACTTCCTCGAGAGCAAGAACTCCTTCCTCAGAGAAGGAGACCAAAACTGCACACAATACTTCAGGTGTGGCCTCACCAAGGCCCTGTACAATTGCAGTAACACATCCCTGCTTCTATACTCAAAACCTCTAGCAATGAAGACCAACATACCATTAGCCTTCTTTACCACCTGCTGCACCTACATGCTTACCTTCAGCGACTGGTGCATAAGGATACCCAGGTCCCGCTGCAGACTCCCCTCTCCCAATTTACAACCATTCAGGTAGTAATCTGCCTTCCTGTTTTTGCTTCCAAAGTGAATAACCTCACACTAATCCAAATTATACTGCATCTGTCATTGATTTGCCCACTCTCCCAACCTGTCGAGATCCCTGCATCCTCGTCACAGTTCACCCTCCCACACAACTTGGTATCATCTACAAATTTTGGGATGTTACATTTTGTTCTCTCATCCAAATCATTAATATATATTATGAATAGCTGGGGTCCCAGCACTGATCCCTGCGGCACCCCACTAGTTACTGCCTGCCAATTTGAAAAGGACCCATTAATTCCTACTCTTTGTTTCCTCTCTGCCAACCAGTTTTCTATCCACCTCAATACAATCCTTGATTGGATACCAGGAGTTTAACCCTCTCCTTCCAGAGAGAATGTTCACTCCATCCATTCAAAGAGTGGACTGATGTTTTCTTTTTTGATACAGTCCACCATGTGCTTTCTGTTGGTTGAAGGTTTACTTCCCCTATGTCTGAATGTTCCTCATCTTTGAGTGCAACTGCAGTTTGGCTTCTAATGCTATACTCTGATTCTTCAGGTGTACCTTTGCCTCCTTAAGTTTTGTCTTGGTGTGTTGGCTGTTGCTTCTCTTTTTAAATAGTTAGAAGACCCTGGCCTACTTGCATAGGAGATAGTCTTTGAGACTGTTTTATAAGATAGATCTGAATCCTCTCAGAACAATGCAGGATCTGAAGTTTTCAGAAACTGTCTTCATGGTTTGATGTCCAGGAACCCACTCAACAATCTCTGCTTCTCAGCTAAAATGCCTGGTCCTCTAGCTCTTCCCATTAGCTACATCATCTTACCAAGCTGAAACACAATGGGCTGGATTCACCGCTGTTGGGATTTTCCGTTGCGATGGCAGCCCAGGGATTTCCCGACGGTGTGGGGCTGTCACAATGAGAAACTCCATTGGCCAGCTGGCAAGACAGAGAATCCCGGGGGCGGGCCGCACCAGAAATCTGGTGCGGGGGGGGGCAGAGAATCCCGGCCCATGTATCTAATGAACTACTCCACAGGGAACTATCTTAATACAAACAAAAATCCATTAGCCCAAGCCTTTATGATGCCTTAATTGCCCCCCTGTCTCCCAAAAAGCCGAACTGTCTTGCAAACCAAGATTTTGAAAAACACCACTGGAGCAGTCATACACACACTAACCCAGGCATTTAACCCTGATTGCACCAAATACATATAATACAGTATATCTGAAATTCCCACATTCACCACATGTGTCAGCTTGAAGTTCCAGCTTTAGACATAGACTTAGAACATACAGTGCAGAAGGAGGCCATTCAGCCCATCAAGTCTGCACCGACCCACTTAAGCCCTCCATGCCACCCTATCCCCCTAACCCAATAACTCCTCCTAACCTTTTTGGACATGAAGGGCAATTTAGAATGGCAAATCCACCTAACCTGCACGTCTTTGGGAGGAAACCGGAGCACCCGGAGGAAACCCACGGAGGCACGCGGAGAACGTGCAGACTCCGCACAGACAGTGACCCAGCAGGGAATTGAACCTGGGACCCTGGCGCTGTGAAGCCACAGTGCTAACCACTATGCTACCGTGCTGCCCATGTTGCTGTACTTTTTCCTGAATCTGTGACGGCAACAGTTTGACTCTGAAGTTAGGTCTCAACCTTCTGCCCCTGCTCCTTCTCCTCTGTGTAATATATTTTAAGTATGTTGGTGCTCATCACAAAGTTTGGCTGGTTTGGACAAAGAAGAGTGTTTTCTGTCATCTGCAAGGAGCGGGAATAACTTTCTCTGCAAAGAGTGAGGACAATTCCGAATTGAAATCTTAGTCAAGATCATCAGCATTGGTGGACCTCTCTGGAGTCTCTAACTCAGTGTAGTTGGCCACGGGAGTTGTCTTGACATCTTTTTCCATTTTGAGGAGGTTGAGGGCATCTCTACTCAGGAGAAAAAAGAGCTGATTGTGGAAGACATATAGAATTTCAATTATTTGCTTTTTGCCATTCAGCAGCAGCTCTTGAACCATGGCTGGTAGCTGGATTCCTCCAGGACTACACAGTTGGGTGTCTGTACAAAAATAGAGGTTGAACAAATTAATACACTATTATATTCAATAGGTCTAATAGTAAACGCATAAATTAATAATGAGCTTTATTGTCACAAGTAGTTTTGCATTAACACTGCAATGAAGTTACTGTGAAAAGCCCCTAGTCGCCACATTCCAGCGCCTTTTCGGGTACACAGAGGGAGAATTCACAATGTCCAAATTACCTAACAGCACATCTTTCAGGACTTGTGTGAGAAAACCGGAGCACCGGAGGAAATCCACACAGACACAGGGAGAACGTACAGACTGCAAGGGTGCCAGATTAGCACTTCCAAGGTGCCAAGCTGGCATTTTATTGCACGTGCGCGATCGGGCTGGGGGTGCCCTGCATGGGAGTTGGGGGGGGGAGCAGGGACCCTCCCATATTGCGCTCGGGCTGTGGGGAGGTCGGGGATCGCTTTGGGGGTTTCGGAGATCAGGACGCCAGATGGGGGGTTCCAGCGAGCATAGCTCCCCAGTGTACAAAACGGGGCGATGTGCGGCCTCTGCCACACATTTCCCACTGAGGCCTCTTAAACAATGCAAGTTGCATTGAATAGCCATGTGTTTCTCAGTGATGTGAGTGCCAGGAAAAATGTAGCTAGACGCGCTCGCTATGGGACTTTGTTCCCATTTGGTTGAATCGAGCTCAATGGCAAACCACTGCAGTTCTTTGCCAAGCATAATCATGGCCAATTCAATGGAGGTCCATGGTTGTCATTTCCCTTATTGGATTGGATTGGATTGGATTTGTTTATTGTCACGTGTACCGAGGGACAGTGAAAAGTCTTTTTCTGCAAGCAGCTCAACAGATCATTCAGTACATGGAAGAAAAGGGAATTAAACAAAATTCAAGAAAATACATGAGAATACATAATAGGGCTAAACAAGATATACAATGTGGGCATGTGTACATTGGGCATGGTACCTGGATGAGAAGGGATAAATCAATGTTATCAAAGTCAAACTAATCCTGCCTTCACCTAATGTCCACACATATTCATATTTTATGTCACAAAAGGCCCAAATGTTGATGGGACGAGGTGCCTCACACTGTGTGCAGTGAGCAAGACCATTTCCTGCACACTTTTTTGTCATATACTTTGCTGGAAATATGAGTTGATAAAAGCACAGCAAGGTCAAAAGGACCTCTTAGGGCCTTTGCAAATGACAGGATCAACATCTATCCCCCTGAAAAATGAGATATAAAATTGAGAAAGAAACCGAGGACCAAAGGAGAAAGCTGGTCACACTGCATGAATTAGTCAAATCAGGTACAAGAAGTGAAATAAAATGAAGGAAAGGAAGATTGGTTAAGGGGAAGGACACAGAAAGAAAAATTAAGTAAATTAGAAATGTGGATGTTTTACTGCTCTAAGATGAATTTACTACATCCTATTGAAGTTAGTGGAAAGGAAAATTGAGTAAGGTATAGCAGGCAACAAATCCTTTACTACCAGATGGCAGTAAAAGTTAACATTTATCCCATGGTATCATCAAGATAAGTAAATAATGGAAACATTAAGTAGGTCTTGTGGCGCAGGGGTAGCATTGCTATTTCTGGGCTAGAAGCCATCGGTTCAAGTCACACTTCAGGACTTGATAGCCATGGGAGGTGTGTTCATAATCTGATCAAACGGGTGGATTAATAGCCTGTAAATCCTCCCAATACACTTGATGGTGAGCAGGAGAGTTTCCTCGTCAGTTATGCTGCAAAAGGAACGGCAAAATACTGCAGTACTTTGCTAAGCTTCCAGGATCAAAGTGACACAGAAAACTGTGCTTCCCCAGCTTGGTCCCTGATTGATTATCTGGGTCACATGACCCCTCGGCAGATCGCCTCATAAGAAGGCCAAACACCACAGAGAAGAATGTGAACAATACTGAATGTATCACAAGTCCCGAAAGAGGTACTGTTAGGTAATTTGGACATTCCGCTGTGTACCCGAACAGGCGCCAGAATGTGGCGACTAGGGGCTTTTCACAGTAACTTCATTGCAGTGTTAATGTAAGCCTACCTGTGACAATAAAGATTATTATTGTTACTTAGCTGTTGTTAAATAAAATATTATATGTTACTAAGTGGTCACTGGATCCCAAAATTCCTCCTTGTGAAGTTAGCTAATTTCAGCTGGGATCCAATAGGAGTACTACAATCATTACATTGACCTCACTATCCACGAGCTATGGAGGAAAGAATGCCCCATGAGTTCTTAGATTTAATTAGCATCCAGTGGCATCTGCTGGAAAGGGCACAAATTTGGGCATTAGGTCAGGATGGGAATGGGCTCGCTATGATGGTCTTCATAGTTGCGCCCTATGAATGCTCATTGTCTATTATTATACATGAAGAAAGACCACTTGGGTATGGCATCTAATTATTGTCAGTATCTGTTGGGGTGCATCCAGCTGAGGTACTAACAGAAGAATCAATTGAATAAAAATGCTTTATGGCATATTTAGTTGTCACTTTTCAAAATAAAACTTGTACTATTTTAAAATTGCAAAGTATTTACGAATTAACTCAAGTCCTAATTGATAGAGGACTTTAGCATCCATTTAGTAATTGTGTGTTAGTTATTGGAAGTATTATCAATGCTAAAGGATATATCTAAAAGATACTTACTCTGTCTTCTTTACTCAAGTCAGTCCCAATATGACTGGAATTTCTAAACACTTTAAGAATACGAATAATATCATACAGCATGCTTGATGAGAAATTAAACAAAGTACCTGAAGTGCTTTCTCAAAGTACTCCTCAGGAGAAAGTCCTTGACATGTATTTCAGCAGAATGGCTGTCTGTGGGCTCTGCAGAAGTAGAATTGTCCTGTATAATTGGCAGACTTTAAAAGACCAAAACAAAGAGATGAGGGTCAATGAATTCTCCATGGATGAGTTATCTTCCCCTTTCTGAGGCCCATTTCACTGCCATGTCAGTTGACAACTCCCAGGGGTACCTGTTCTCCATATCACATCTGGTTCTGCCAAATTAGAACAAAAAACATTTGCTCAGTCCCAGGCAAGACTTAATGGGTCATTGTATAACTCATTGAAACTGCAAATCACAAGCAGTAGAATGGATTATTTATGACACTGGAACGTTGATTCTTTTAAGGAGAGAAGAGGCTTCGTTGGCTATGGGTGACATTGAATTATCATATTGAGTTACAGGTGCTGTAAGAAGCAGACAAATGGCATTGAATGTGGTCAACTGACACTGAAGCTGAGTGGGACTAGAATGAGTGTATGCTATCATTCAGTTCATGGAGGTGCACAAGGAGCAAAGAGTATACCAAACCACTAATATATAAAGACCACCCAAATACCAAAAGACAGTAATGGATCGAGCCTCTCCATTAAAGAGATCTATTGTCTTCATCAATTTGCAAAATATTTTAAACTTTTACTTGATATAATGAAACGTTTAACCAAATACATATTGGATGATAACATCTATAAAAGCCAGAAAGGGTTGAAGTGATTTTGGTTTAAAAGGTTAATTTCTAATAAACTTACATCAGCGTGATTAAACAACATTATATTTATATTGTCACAGAAAAATATTAGAAATTTTCACTAGGTCCTATTTTGTTACCGTGATGCCAAGTTTCCAAATATTAAAGGCACTCTGAAGTGCAATAAGGAAGGCGGAATCTCAAAAAAAGGCTTTAATCCTGGACACCACAAAGTAAAAATCAGACATCAAATAAATGGTTAGAAGTCAAGTGCTTAATCCAAATCCGAGAAAAGATTTTCAATGTATTCATGAAGCTATTTGAAAACTACAGCAGCATTAAAGGAGTAAAAGGAACTGCAAGCTGCAGTATATTTTACTGTTCAAGTTAATCCAGATTTCTTCATCATCTTCATGGTGAAAGCAGATTTTTTTTACAGATAATTCTAACTAAAATGAAAACTTCATGATGCATTGATTTTTTTTTCTGTTAACTTTCTCCACTTAATAATAATAATTTAATAATTAATCTTTATTAGTGTCACAAGTAAGCTTACATTTAGGGCAGCACGGTAGCACAGTGATTAGCACAGTTGCTTCACAGCTCCAAGGTCCCAGGTTCAATTCCGGCTTGGGTCACTGTCTGTGTGGAGTCTGCACGTCCTCCCCGTGTGTGCGTGGGTTTCCTCCTGGAGCTCCGGTTTCCTCCCACAGTCCAAAGATGTGCGAGTTAGGTGGATTGGCTATGCTAAATTGCCCTTAGCGTACAAAAAGGTTTTGTTGGGTTACGGGGATAGGTTGGAAGTGTGGGCTGAAATGGGGTGCTCTTTCCAAGGGCCGGTGCAGACTCGATGGGCCGAATGGCCTCCTTCTGTACTGTAAATTCTATGATTAACACTGCAATTAAGTTACTGTGAAGAGCCCTTGAGCGGGATTCTGTGATCCTGAGGCTAAGAGTTGACGCCGTCGGAAACGCTGTCCCGGTTTCTTGACTGCGTCAACACAGCCTCAGGATCAGCAATTCTGGCCCCTATAGGGGGCTAGCACAGCACTGGAGCAGTTCACGCCGCTCCGGCTGCTGATCCCAGCATGAACTGGGCACCGTGGGATCCGCACTTGCGCAGTGGCACCGGCGCCAACACACGCATGCGCAGTGACTTCCTTCAGTGTGCCGGCCCCGACGCAATATGGCGCAGGGCTAGAGGGGCCGGCGCGGAAGAAAGGAGGCCCTGAGCCAGAGAGGCCAGTCGTCGTTCGGTGGGCCTCGATCGCGGGCCAGGCCACATCGGAGGCCCCCCACCCCGGGGTCGGACCCCCCTCCCTCCCCACAGGCCAGCCCCCGACCCTTCCACACTGAGTTCCCGTCGGCTGAGAGCAGGTGTAGACGGCGCCGGCTGGACTCGCGTTATTACGACAGCCACTCAGCCCATACTAGGCTGAGAATCGGCTGGCCAGCCACATAGGGCGGCCAACGACGGGCGCCGCGCCAACCACGCCGCGCCACTGCGGAGAATCACGTGCCGGCGGCGTGGCGCGATTCGCGCCGGTTGCGGGGATTCTCCGGCCTGTACCCGTCTAAGAGAATCCCACCCCCTTTTCGCCACATTCCGGTGCATGTTTGAGTAGTGATGGAGAATTCAGAATGTCCAATTCACCTAACAAGCACGTCTTTCGGAACTTTGTAGGAGGAAACCGGAGCACCCGGAGGAAACCCATGCAGACACGGGGAGAACGTGCAGACTCCGCATAGATAATGACCCAGGACCGGGAATCAAACCCGGGTCCCTGCCGCTGTGAAGCAACAGTGCTACCCACAAAGCTACGGTGCCTCCCACTCTGCACCTGCTTCTCTCTCAAAGGCGCTTGACTTTGTTACCCAATCTCATCCAAGTAACCATCCTTCACACATGAATTTAGACAGTGAATCTCAGTAGATTATTCAACTGTGAAAGTATCACAGCCAAGCTTCTCCTCACTTAACACTTTGCATTGCCATCAGCAGTCACTGGATAGCAATCAGGAACAGGAATCCTGGCTGAATTGTTTTACTGAGGCCTGACGCAGTGCCTGTACAGTCACTCTGTTGAGATCAACTAGCTTGCAACTGGATTTTTCTTTGCCTGAATATCCAACTCTTCAACCAGCGGAGTTCCATATTCACACCTATAATCTACTGAGCTATTTCCTCCAGTCCTGAATGTATCACAAGAGTTAATTTCATAACTTTCTCCCCTCCCACAACGCAAATCTTGGCAAACCCCCTACCCCCCCCCCCCCCCCCCACCGCACCCCGCTGACTATGAGAAGCATCCTCCCCCAATCATAGGAATAACATGTCACCACCCGACCCCCACACCGCACTCACATGAGTATGAACTGACCCGCCCCCCCATTGAACCCCTCCCCCGCACTACCCCCCCTTCAGCCACCCACTTCAGTCCCCACCCCGAGGCATTTCCAGTGGTACACTGCCCCCCTAGCAACATGGCACCTCCACCCTCACAGTGAAACCCACGCCTGATGTGGTGGACCCCAAGGCAGAGTCAAGGGGGTCAGGCCATAGGTCATGTGCCCCTCTGCCACTGACGGCCTGCAAGAGTCCCCCAAGGGTTGTGAGTGGGCTGTGAGTGGGGGCTGACATGCCCCCCCCTACCAGGATGGGGGTCCTGTGTCTGCTCCTCCCCTTCCAGCCCTGGATATCCTGAAGGTGACCCTTGGCAAAGGGACTGCATCCCTCTGCTCAACAGCATCCTCCTGGTCTGAATTTGTTTAATTCTATGTTGTGGCCTCCTCACCCTGAGCTCTCTGTCTGACAGCTGAAGAGCAGTCCAATGAAAAATCAATGTCGAAACACTTTCCCTTTCCACCAACTGCTCCCTCAGACAACAACAGACTTTAAAACAGCAGCTGTTACAAATGCCAGAGGCTTCCTCGAAAGCCCACAACATGAAAAAGCTTCAAATCCCCTGACAGCCTTTGAAATGCTAAGCATCCATTCAATTTCACAGAGAAGTACCTTTCACATGCCTAGGATTAATAGTTTCATGGGTCAGACACAGCTGCTCGGTGGATTGTTTAATTACCTTTCCCTTCAGGCTGAATGCATCTCAGATACCCTGCTTTGATGCTAACTACAATGTTTTTAAGCACTCTTGCTGTAAATGACAGCTCCTCACGGTACCAAAGGAGCTAAGCGGTTACACTTCCTCTTTTCTCACAGCAGAAGGCACTTAGCTGCTATTGATATAGAGCCATGGTAAAAGAACTCAAATCACCATTGCACAGTTTGCTATTTCACAGTTTAATGTGACTGTAAGTTCACAGTAATATCTAGTTTCCTTTGAGTGCTGGCCAAATATTTTATAACAATGGTATGTGGGCACAAGGTCAATATTTATTGCCCATTCTTAACTGCCTTTGAGAAGGTGGTGCTGAGCTGTCTTGTTGAATTGCTGCAGTCCATGTTCTGTAGGTACACCCAAGTGCTCTTAGGGAATGAGTTCCAGAAATTTGACCCAGCGACAGCGAAAGAACCTCAGGATAATGCACATAATTAGTACATTATTCCAATTGCAAATGCAGGCTAAAAGCCATTTTCCTGTATACTATATTACTTCATACTGTTTAACTGTTAGGAAACAAAGGATGTTTTAAGGGATTTATATTTGTATTGGTAAACAACAGAAATAAGGTATAGTTTAAAGTGGGTTTAATTTAATGTTTCTGATCCTGGAAGAGTAAAATCTATAGTTGGATTCATGCAGGGCAAAGGTGTTTATATGTGTGGAGTTGGTTAAGTTCCAACTGTATTTCTATTGTGCAAAGAGAGGGATATGGTATGAAGAATAAAGAAAAGGCTAACCCCCCCCCCCCCCCCCCCCCCCCCCCCACTATTTTGTTTAAAGCCCCACCTACAGCCCTAGTTTTGCAATTCTCCAGGACTCTGGTCCCAGCATAATTCAGTTGAAGACTGTCCCATCGGAACAGCTCCCTCCTTCCCCATTACTGGTGCCAATGTACCATGAATTTGAACCTATTCCTACCACGCCAAACTCTGAGCCACGCATTTACCTCTTTAATCTTATTGATCCTGTGCAAATTAGCTCATGGCTCAGGTAGTAAACCAGAGATTATTACCTTTTTGGGTCTGCTTTTTAATTTTGCCCCTAACTGCTCATATTCCTTCAACAGAACCTCTATCCTTGTTCTACCTATGTCGTTGGTACCTAGAGGGATCATGACAGCTGGATCGTTACCCTCCCTCTCCAAGTTTCTCTGCAACCCAAGCGACATTTACTGAACCTGAGCACCAGACAGGCAATACAACCTTCTGGAATCTTGATCCTGCTTTCTATGCCTCTAACTACAGTATCCCCAATTACAACTACATTTCCTTTCTCTCCTCCCAATTGAATGGCTCCCTGTACCTTGGTGCTGTGGTCAGTTTGCTCACCCTCCCCGCGGTCCTCACTCTCATTCCCAAGTGAGCAAGAACCTCAAACCTGTTGGACAAGGAGTAGGACTCAGGCTCCTGCAACCCTACCTCCTGGATCCCTCTACTTACCTCACTCATTGTCACACCCTCCTGTCCCTGACCACTGGCCAAATTCAAGGTAGCTAATCTAAGGGGTATGGCTTCCTCCTGGAACACAGTGTCCAGGTAACTCTCCCCCTCCCTGATGTGTCACAGTGTCTAAAGCTCAGACCCCAGCTCATCAACTCTGAGTCGAAGTTCCTCAAGCAACCAACACTGTTTTTTATTCGTTCATGGGATGTGGGCGTCACTGGGCCAACATTTATTGTCCATCCCTGAGGGCATTTAAGAGGCAACCACATTGCTGTGGATCTGGAATCCCATGTAGGCCAGACCAGGTAAGGCAACATATTTCCTTCCCGAAAGGACATTAGTGAACCAGATGTTTTTTTAAAACAATCGATAATGGTTTCATGGTCATCATTGAATTTTTAATTCTAGTTTTTTTATTGAACTCAAATTTCACTATCTGCCATGGCAGGATTCGAACCCAGGTCCCCAGAGAATGACTCTGGGTCTCTGGATTACTAGCCCAGTGAGAATGCCACAATGCCACTGCGTCCCCCACTTGCTACAATGAGTTCACTAGGAACCACAATGGGGGCCACGCACATCACGCAGGTACAACACATCGCCTGACCCTGCTTCTCTATTTTATTTAATTAGTTTTTAATTTATTTTTTTAATTTCTGACTGGGCTTCAGATTTTATAAGATCAGCCATGATCTGATTGAAAGGTAGAGCAGGCTTGAAGGGCTGAATTGCCTACTTCTGCACCTAATTCCTCTGTTCCTATAATCTAAATTCAGCTGCTTTTTAGTCTTTCTAATCTGTAAACTATTTCTCCTTTTTATCTTTCATCGCAAAACAAATTAGAATAGGTTGTGCAAGTTAGCAATTACTTCCCAGCCAATTTTCTGTTTCCTATGAAGTCAATCTTTGTTTTTCTCATTCTCTTTATGGTGAGTCTTTTCCCGCTGTTAAAGCTCTCTGGGTCCATCTCTCTCCATGCTGTTTCTCATCCTGAAGGTCCTCTTTCTTTTTTCGCTGTTTTAACTTGGATTGGATTTGGATTTAATTTATTATCACGTGTACCAAGGTACAGTGAAAAGTATTCTTCTGCATACAGTCCAGACAGATCATTCCATACATGAAAAGAAAACAGAGGGCAAACATAAATAATAATAATAAGAAGAAGAACCTTTTTTTGTCACAAGTATGAAGTTACTGTGAAAAGCCCCTGGTCGCCACATTCCAGTGCCTGTTCGGGTAAGCTGGTACGGGAACTGAACCTACGATGCTGGCCTTGTTCTATATCACAAACCAGCTGTCTAACCCACTGAGTACAAGATGTAAATATATAGACACAGACATCGGGTGAAGCATACAAGAGTGTAGTACTACTCAGTAGAGAAGATGTTTAAAGAGATCAGTTCAGTCCATAAGAGGGTCATTCAGGAGTCTGGTAACAATGGGAAAGAAGCTGTTTTTGAATCTGTTAGTGTGTGTTCTCGGACTTTTGTATCTCCTGCCCGATGGAAGAGGTTGGAAGAGTAAATAACCCGGTTGGGAGGGGTTTGTTTTATGCTGCCCGCTTTCCCAAGGCAGCGGGAGGTGTAGACAGAGTCAATAGATGGGAGGCGGTTTTGCATAATGGACTGGGCTGTGTTCGCAACTCTCTGTAGTTTCCTCCGGTCTTGGGCCGAGCAGTTGCCATACCAGGCTGTGATGCAGCCAGATAGGATGCTTTCTATGGTGCATCTGTAAAATTTGGTAAGAGGCCAGCAGGGTTTACTGGGCCATCTGCAGACAGTGTCATAATTCAATGTTAATTCACATAGTAAAAGAAGGGGAGTTGGAGTCAATCTTTCTTTGCCATAGGTTTATTCTCTAATCCCATAGAACATAGGTACAGACTCCCTATTCCTTCCCTCAACACAGGTGGATACTGGTTTTTATATATACTTGAGAATAATGCTGTAACATTTCTGCAATTAGTAACAGCTGCTCCCACTTATAACTATAGCACTGACTTAGTTCTGACAGGACTGAAACGTTAACACAGAGGGCCTTCACTGATTAAATGCTAGCCGAGTCAGGAAGAGGCCATTAGGTTGTTCAGTTAGATTTTGCTGCCATCCACCACCTTTCTCATTGCTGCCAATATGACATGGCAGCAGAAAGACAACAGGCGTTCCACCCAAAACTCGTCTGTCATTTTATAGGTCCTCCTCCTTCCAGTGCATCTGTGAAGAGTTGGTAAATTCCAGCCAAATTATTCAATCACAGAATTATTTTAGGATTTCTAAACAGTTTATGACGTCCATGTAGTTGCAGTGTTTGATAACTATCACAATTCCTCAAATTATGAAGACGTCCATGTCCACACGCAGCAGATCCTGGACAAAATTCAGGCTTGGGCTGTTAAGTAGCAAGTAACATTTACATTATGCAAGTACTAGGCAACGATTACCTTCGAAAAGAGATAATCAAACATTTACTCAATGAATCCCCCACTGTCAGCATCTGAAGGGAGGGGAAGGGTGGCACTAGCGTTAACCAGAAACTTAATTATCGCATCTGTGTAAATACTGTCGCTTCAAGAACAGGTCAGATGTTGAGAATTCTGTGGAGGGTAACTCACCTCTTGACTTCCCACAGCCTCTCCATCATGTGCAAGGCCCAAGTCAGGAATATGATGGAATTCTCTCAACTGATCAAGATGAGTGTGGCTCCATCAACAATCATAAAGCTCAACACCAACCATGAAAAAGCAACCTGCCCGATTGGCACCTCACTCACCACCTTGACCATTCACTACCTCCACCACTGGCACACCCTGGCAACGATGTGCATCATCCTCAAGATGCACTCCAACAACTTGCCAAGCCTCCTTCAACAGCACCTTCCAAACCTCTCACATCTAGAAGAATAAAGGCAGCCAACACACGGGAACTCCACCACCTGGAAATTTCCCTGCAAGTCACACACCATCCTTACTGGGAAATATATTGCTGTTTGTTCACCATCACAAGGTCAGAATTCTGAAATTACATCCCACATCACATTGTGAGAGGACCCCCATGACAAGGACTGCAACAGTTCAAGAAGGCAGCTCACCACCACCTTCTCAAGGGCAAATAAGGGTAGGCAATAAATGCTGGACTTGCCCATAATGAATTAAATGTGGTGGGATATTTGAAAATAATGTAACAATATTACATTGATGGTAAAATCACTCTTCGTGACAAATTTGATGGATTATTTTACACAAGGCAAACCCCAAATTCTTCACACATACATACATTCATTAAATAAGTCGGGATTTAGAAATTAAAGGTGTGGTACATTTGCTGGAATACTTCAAATAGTTATAAGTACCTGGCACAGGCCCTGATTTACTGTACTCCCACCTCTACATTTTCCTACTCTATTTTGAACTAGTAATTATCCAACATATAAAAGAGTTCTACCGAAAGAAAAACTTGTTCCAACAAGCATTCAATATCAGAAAAATAAATAAATCTCCAGATAATCAAAAGCCTGCCAGCCAATGCCTGTCAATTATGTCACATCTTTCAAGGTACCAAACCTTTAAAGTATGAACTGAAAGCGTCACACTTTAGGACTTAACTTCTCAAAGTATTACGCATCAACAAGGCAAACATTAGTCTTTGGCTACAAGAGGACCCATCTGCCAAATTATGAATCAACTAACTGATTTTGATTAAATATCAGCATTTTTACAATTTAAGGTACTAAGTAAAGTTTTTGTCAACTAATAAATAAAATGCTTAACATTTCAATCTCACACATCAAATCCAACGCAGGAGGCACAAAGGAAACACAACAATGGAACTCAATGAGCAAATTTAGGACTGAAAGATAAACACAATTGCTTGCATGCTAAGAGGGCTCTGTAAATCAGCAGCAAAATAACATGAAATAAATGGTCATGGCTTTCACTTTCCCCATCCTTAATTGGGATGGGTAACCTCTACGTGTCATAGAGTTGCCATTCTCCCAACCCTAGCAGACAGCCCTTTAATCCTTGCATTATGAGCTGCATCTCTCCAGACGCACAAACGACTTTTGGGAAAACTGTTACGTTCAGAAATTCTGAGACACATTTGCTCTAGCCGCATGACTTTACGAATTAACCATTAGGTATATCTTTCCTAAATCCTTAAATTAAAATCATATGCTCCTCTTGCCAAATATTAGCCAGTGTCTTATTTAGCACTTGCAGAGCTTCTGGTTCAAGTAAGTGCCAGCAGATATAAAGTCTGACTCGTTGACCTGAACGTACCACAACGCTGGAGTAAAAAACAGAACCAATGCCAGCGCTTGATGACACTTGGGCCTACTTGACAATTTTACCACAGGCAACCTCTTAATTAAGGATGAATTAAGCCTGATACTACCAATCCACTCAGAGGGATGACAGATCTGAAACCTGAGCAGCATTACTGGAAGAGTTTTAAAAAATCAAATTAATCGCAGGGCTGAAGGTCTTACAGGAACCCCTCCCAGGAGATTGTTTGGACCATGGGGACCAGCCCACTACCCCCTCTTTAGGCCACATCATTCCTTTCCTCCCCTGTCAGCATTCCGAAGAGACCATTCACTCCACAATATTCAGGTCCATTCCTCCATCATGCACAACACCTCATCCTCTTCCAGCTGCACCTTCCCATGCAATTACTGTAGATGTATCACCTGCCCCTTTTCCTCCTCTCTCTTCACTGTCAAAGGCCCCAAACACTCCTTCTGAAGCAGCGGTTTTCATGTATTTCTTTTATTTTAGGATACTGTATTTGCTGCTCACAATGCAGTCTCTACTACACTGTGGGGACCAAACACAGATTGGGTGACCGCAAGAATGACCCCGACCTTCCTGTCACTTGCCATTTCAATTCACCATCTTGCTCTCTTGCTCACATATCTGTCCTCGGCCTATTGCAATGTTGCATTGAAGCCTAAAGCAAACCTGAAAAGCACCTCATCATTGGCCAATGAAGGTTTTTATAGCCTTCTAGGCTCAACATTGAGTTCAACAACTTCAGATCATTCTGAAGATTTTTTCCACCCCCCAAGCATCAGTCTGTATCTTGTTCTCATGTTTGTGTTTTCAGAAGCATTGACTTTTCTTCTGCTATTAATATTTAGTCTGGACTAATGTTTTGTGTCTATAATAGTATCACTCCCCTTGCCTTATGTTCCATGACAGCTTTGTCAGTTAATCTCCCCTGCCTTATAACCTGTCCTTGACCTCTTCTGCTCCACTTGTCCCTCTACCTTTTTCCAAAACCCCTCACATTTCTACCTCATACTGGGCTCTAAGTATTAACTCTGTTTCTGTCTTCACAGATACTGCCAGGTCAGCTGGGTTTTTCCAACACAGCAGATTAAGGATCACCTGGCCAGGGGGAGCAATTGCGACTCAGTGTGGAGAATCACCCCAAGGGGGAACTCTCTTAGGAATAGAGAAATATAGGGAGCAAGCAGCAGCCATGCAGCTGCTGAATAATTCTTATTAATAAATACCTTTTGTGTTCACTAATTAAGTCTGTGAAAATGCATCATTACATTTGGCGATGGGGATAAATTATCATGACACTGCCTCTGGCCTGAAACCTGTGAGTATCCTGTTTTAATGGAAGCCTAAAAGAAATATTCACCAGAATGCCTCTTCTTGGGCAAATAGACCTATTTGAGGTATTGAGGTATTGCCAGACACTGAATAATGTAGAATCAGAACAGATGGACAGTTACAAGATGACTGAGCAATGGGAGGAACACAGTAAGATCCCTGGGTCAGAATCCACAAAAAGGGTGAGCAAAATACAGAAATGTACCTCGAATTACATTGTAGACTGGGATGTGACACGGGAGGCTAAGTGAATTGGAGATGCTGAGGGACAAACACAGAAGAAGCCTGAATTGGGCAGCAGAGTCAAATGTTTAGAAAGAAACATATAGAAAAAAAAATGAAGCAAGAGCTATGGCTTTAAGTTTTAAAAAAAGAACTTAAGTTTAAAAAAATCAGAGTTGCTACAAAACCTTTTTAAAAGAACGCACAGAAAGCAGTGCTTTAAGTTTTTTTTTAAATGGTTTAAGTGAGCCGCAGCGAAGAGCAGGAAGATTAAGAGGCCAAAGCTGAGTGACAGGCTCCCGATGTGCAGGGTCGGGGGGAGAGGCTGCGAGTATTCCGTTGCATGAATCCACGCATGGATGAACTTAAATCGAGCAGAGACGTTCCCAAAACTTAAGAAAAGAAGGAAATTGGATAAAAGGCAAAGAATTGCTGCAGTTAAAAAAGTTCAGAAGTTAGCACTAGAAAGCAGTGCTGCAGCTTTAAGAGTGAGAAAACAAAACAGCTCAGAACACTCTGGGCGCGATTCTCCGCACCTGCGGAAAATCGCGAAGCTGGCCGTGAAAACGGCCGACTTTTGCGACGGCCCGACACGGCCCATTTCCCGAGGTATTCACGTCCGGGAAATGGGCTAGGATCGGGGCCGCGTCAATCACGTGCGCGATGACGCTGGAACGCGGCGACGCTACGAACACGCCCACGTGACGCCGCCCGACGCCGTAAAAAGGCGCGGGCGAGCGCAGAAACTAGGCCAGAATGTCGGAGCTCAGGAGAGCAGCCCCGCATTTCGTTGAGGCTGACGTGGAGATGCTACTCGAATCAATCGAGCAGAGGAGGGGCATCATCTGCCCGCGTAGAGGGCATCGCCACCCTGCCAGCGTGGTGCGCCAGGCCTGGCGTGAGGTGGCTGCTGCCGTTAGTGCTGTGGGGCAGACCCCTCGCTCTGCAGACCAATGTCGGAAGAAGATGCATAACCTCACCAGGGCTGCCAGGGTAAGTGCCAAGAGGGTGCCCCCGGGTGACAACCATCCCTCCCCCCTTAACTTAATCCCCCCCCCCCCGGCACGGGGGGTGGAGGGGGATTGGGGCAGAGTGAGTTGAGGGTGGTTCACAAAGTAGTCACAGACCCAGCGCTCTGGCCCCCGTGGAGAGATGCAATGGTCTTATTACAACTTGACCCCCAAACTGTGCCAGTATCTGAATGGCCTGCTGATACCTGCCGTATTGTAATGATATACCTATGCCCTCTCCCCCAACAGGACAAGACCGCTCACAACACCCTTGAGCGGAACAAGACTGGAGGGGGTTCGCCCATCCTGCGCCCCCTCACCACGTTTGAGCAGAGGGCACTGGACCTTGTTGGGGGATCTGCCACCCGGGAGATCGCGCAATGCGAAGTTGGCGGAGCTGCAACAAGTGAGACAACCCTGCATGACAAACAACCCCCCCCTCCCCCATCCTCTGTCCCTTCACACACCCTGCCCACTGGAACACCTCCCCCATCCTCTGTCCCTTCACACACCCTGCCCACTGGGACACCCCCCCCCCCATCCTCTGTCCCTTCACACACCCTGCCCACTGGGACACCTCCCCCATCCTCTGTCCCTTCACACACCCTGCCCACTGGGACACCCCCCCCCATCCTCTGTCCCTTCACACACCCTGCCCACTGGGACACCTCCCCCATCCTCTGTCCCTTCACACACCCTGCCCACTTGGACACCTCCCCCATCCTCCGTCCCTTCACACCCTGCCCACTGGGACACCTCCCCCATCCTCTGTCCCTTCACACACCCTGCCCACTTGGACACCTCCCCCATCCTCTGTCCCTTCACACCCTGCCCACTGGGTCACCTCCCCCATCCTCTGTCCCTTCACACACCCTGCCCACTGGGACACCTCCCCCATCCTCTGTCCCTTCACACCCTGCTCACTGGGACCGTCCAGCGCCTGGCCGAGCAAATCTAAATAACCCGTTTCATTCTCTTCCCTAGGACGTGATGCCGAACGACCAGGGCTGTCTGCCTCCAGGCAGACACAGGCATCTACCCCCACCTCACCTAGGGCCGCACAAGAGAGGGTGCCCGATCAGCGGGGAGTCCCATCCTCCCCAACCAAATCTAATCTAATCTAAATCGCTTATTGTCACGAGTAAGCTTTAATGAAGTTACTGTGAAAAGCCCCTAGTCGCCACATTCCGGCGCCTGTCCGGGGAGGCTGGTACGGGAATTGAACCGTGCTGCTGGCCTGCTTGGTCTGCTTTAAAAGCCAGCGATTTAGCCTTGTGAGCTAAACCAGCCCCTCTGTGGAGAAGGACGCCCAGAGGGCGGCGACAGAGCAAGAGAGAGAAATGCCCCGCGAACGCCCTGCGGCCTCTCAGCGGGCCGATGACATAGAGGAGGTGTCCACCCAAGACGACCTCGAGCTTGCGGCACAGCTATCTCCCACACCATCCACCATCCCAGAAACACTCACCCCGGTAGGCCTATTTAGTGATGAGGCTCCTGGGTCACAGTCTGGGTCGCACATCACAGCTGAGCAGGTACAGCAGGTGGAGGTCGGAGCAGCCGAGGGCCCGGACTGGCGGAGGGCAGGCCAGGCCCAGCATGCAGCTGGCTCCCAGACGTTTCCCGAGTTCCTGGACTTTCTCAACCCACCCGCACAGCCGATGCATCAAGAAACCCAGGGAAACAATGACGGGATGAGGGCTGCCTTCCAGACTCTGCAGACGCTGTTAGAGGAGTCGAACCGCGTCCACGAGCAGGGAGTGGTGCCGCTCATGGCAGCAACCCAGGCCGACACCGCACGGGTGGCATCCGCGGTGGAGGCAATGGGTCAGGTTATGCAAGGCGTTGGGCTTACTGTGCACGCGTCATCCTCGGCCCTGGACAGGGTTGCCCTCTCACAGGCAGCAATGCGCCAGAGCCAACACGACATTGCCGGCGCGCTGTGGGCCTTGGCCGAGTCTCAGCAGGTCATGGCCCAGTCGCAGCACGCCATGGCACAGTCAAAGCAGTCGATGGCACAGTCCCAGAAGTCGATGGCACAGTCCCAGCAGTCAGTCGCGGAGAGCATCAACCGCCTGACACATGTGCTGGATGGTGTCGTGCACTCACAGGTTGAGATCGCACAGTCCCTGGCGGGAATGTCTAACTCCCTGGACTCCGTCTCTGCAAACCTTCGGATCCTGGTGGATACCGTTGCAGGCCTCCAGGACTGGCAACGCCAGGTGTCGGTGGTGCGACGGAGCACCTCCCCACTCGCACCTCTGTCCCAAAGTGAGGCCCGGGGGCCACCGGGCTCCCCGAGGGAGGAGGAGGTTTTGGGGCCCGTCCCATTAACTCCATCACGGGATGTCCCGGAATTCTCGGCCTCCCCCCGTCCCATCCCTGGTGCAACGGGTGGGCAGCAGGCAGAGCAGGGTGGCACAACGTCACCCGAGACGCCCGCAGAGCAGCCTGGCCCATCAAGGCCGGGTCGCCCCAGGAAACGCTTGCCGAAGGAGAAACGAGTCGAAGGGGGCGATTCGCAGCAGTCCTCCTCCACTCCTGCTGTATCATCTGGGGAATCACTTAGACATAGTGGTAGGGCTCGTAAGGCAACAAAGAGAGACACTGAGTAAGTTGGCACGGGTGAAGGGCACAGTTTAGTTGTAGGGGCTAGGGCACCTGTAAATTTTTGTTCACATTAAACGCACTGTTCCACCTTATTTGTAATACCGTGTGATTGTTCCACAGCCACAGGAATCGTGATGGTGACCGAGTGTCGCTGGGGTTGACGAGCGATGAAACTTCGGTGCCGGGTGTGCAGTCCCTTCCCCCCCACCCCCTCCCACAGCTAGCCCACGCGGGCACGTGATGGAGTGTCCGTGACGATCTCAGCGGCCACCAAGGTGGATGGTTCAGCTATTGCCATGGGTCAGACTCTCTCTAACGATTCTGAGCTCACAGCTCTTCGCAGAGCGGCCTGTCATCATTCCACATGGCACTGATCACACCCGCTGACACAGCCATCAATGTTGTGCCATACGACGCGTGAACCGTGCTGCCACCAAGGCGTCGCGTGCCCGCCGTCCTCGCCGGTTCCGTCGTCCTGCCTCCTGGGCATCACCAGCACCAGGGTCGTGTCTGCGTGCTGCGCCCGCCACTCCGCCAGCCCCCTCCTCCCTCTCCTCCTCCTCCTTCTCCTCCTCTGTGCTGGCACCACTGCCACTGGCTTCTCCCTCCGCCTCCTGCAGCAGGTCATCTCCCCTCTGCATCGCGATGTTGTGCAGCACACAGCAGACCACTACAATGCGAGCGACCCTGTCGGGCTGGTACTGCAGGGCCCCTCCGGAGCGGTCCAGGCACCTGAATCTCATCTTCAGGAGGCCAAGGCAGCGCTCCACCACACCCCTGGTTGCTGCATGGGCCTCGTTGTATCGGGTTCCCGCATTGGTCTGAGGCCTCCGTATAGGCGTCATCAGCCAAGACCTCAACGGATAACCCCTGTCGCCTAGCAACCAGCCCCTCAGCCAGGGGGGGACGTCCCTCAAACATCGCAGGGATGAACGACTGCGCCAGTATGTAGGAGTCATGCACACTCCCTGGGAACCTTGCACAGACGTTCATGATCCTCATGTGGGGGTCGCATACCACCTGGACATTCATGGAGTGTGTCCCCCTCCTGTTTGTGAACACGTCCCTGTCCCCTGCAGGCGGGCGCATGGGGACGTGAACACAATCGATTGCCCCCTGCACCATTGGTATCCCGGCCACGCTGGCAAATCCACGAGCTCGTGAGTCTTGAGTTGCTCGGTCCTCGGGAAAGGTGATGTAGCGATCGGCGATGGCATAGAGGGCGTCGGTCACATCCCGGATACACCTGTGCACCGATGACTGGGAGATCCCGGAGAGGTCCCTGCTCGGAGACTGGAAGGAGCCGGTCGCATAGAAGTTAAGAGCAACCATCACCTTGATGGCAACCAGGATCGCGTGTCCTCCCCCCGTTCCACGTGGGGCGAGGTGCGCCACGAGGTGACAGATATGTATCACCGACCGCCTACTCAGCCGGAGTCTCCTCCTGCAGGTGATGTCCGTCATTGTTAGGAAAGAGATCCGGGCACGGTACACCCTCGGCCTTGGTCGTCGTCTCTATCGCCGTGGCTGCACCCTCACTCTCTCCTCCTCCCCCCCATGCTGCTCGACGACTGGCAACTCCTCGGCCCTTCCCTCTGCTGCTGCAGCTGGCCCTGCATCCACTGCGGGTTGTGGCTGTGGATGCTGCTGCATCGCCAAATGCAGTGCAGCGGCCCCAACCACTGCGCAGAACATAGCCGTTCTGTTCGCAGACATCGTGCTAACCTACAGAAGGGTGGTGGGGGCAGAGAAATGGGACATGTTAGACGGACGTTAGTCGACACCTCGGCAGCCGCCTGCCACGGGATACCTGTGTGTCCCGGTGGCCTGGTCGCGCTGCTGACACGCGGGCAGCCTAACCCCTGGTCACTTTCTGCATCCAACGGGCAGTTAACTACGTCCTCTTCACCGGTGCATCAGTGGCCTGTGGCCGTCAGCCACAGGGCAACCAGCGGCCGTGTACTCGTGACCGGCACGCCATGGCATGGTGGCAGACATTTTGTAACCGGGTTGGACGGGTCACTCGCTCACTCTCCCTACCCCCCAACTCCCACTCCCCCCCGTCTCCCCCACTCCCCCCTCAGTCTCCCCCACTCCCTCCCTCAGTCTCCCCCACTCCCCTCTCAGTCTCCCCCACTACCCCCTCAGTCTCCCCACTCCCTCCCTCAGTCTCCCCCACTCCCCCCTCAGTCTCCCCCACTCCCCCCCGCTCTGGACCCCCCTCCCGTTCTCGGGGATGCCTTCCCCGTTGTGGCCAGACTCCAGCAGTGTGTTGAGCGGTGCGCTGAGCGGTGGGCTGAGCGGTGCGCTCACCTAATCGAAGCTCTCGTCAGCCAGCACGACTGGTTGACGAACTTGAAAAGCAGGTGTGTTGGCCGGCGTGAAAACAGTGTGTGATGACGTCGGGACTTCGGCCCATCCGGGCCGGAGAATAGCGGGGGGCCAATAAGTAGCGATTCTGGTCGTGTCGGGGGCGCGTTCGAGGCCTTTGCCGGGAATCCCGACGTGTAGTTTGTGCGGGGTTCGGAGAACAGCGGGAGGGCGTCGGACCTGCGTCGCCGTGAAAATTTGCGCGGCCCGCTATTCTCCGAACCGGCGTGAGTGCGGAGAATTGCGGCCTCTATACCTGCATTGATAAACTTGTTGCAAAATACACCCACAAATGAAAGACAACTGTATTCGAGGAGCTATAGCCGTGTGAGTAAAGAAAATTACTACCCAATCTTAAAGCAGCAATATCCTGAAAGAGGTAATACACTTAAAGTGGCAAAGCACCTAAAGTGGCATCTGCAAGAAGGAACAAACGGCTATGGACAGGAAAATTAGAGAAGACCCCAAGATAGAGGGCAACTCTGCAAAAAAATATATAAGCAACAAAGACCTCAAAGAGGAGGCAATAGAAGACCCCAGAAAGTGGGCTAAAGAAGAACCCAGAGGAAGGGCAATGAAAGACCCCAGAAAGGGGGCAATGAAAGACCCCAGAAAGGGGGCAATGAAAGATCCCAGAAAGGGGGCAATGAAAGACCCCAGAAAGGGGGCAATGAAAGATCCCAGAAAGGGGGAAATGAAAGACCCCAGAAAGGGGGCAATGAAAGACCCCAGAAAGGGGGCAATGAAAGACCTCAGAAAGGGGGCAATGAAAGACCTCAGAAAGGGGGCAATGAAAGATCCCAGAAGGAGGGCAACAAAAAAAACCACAAGAAGGGTAACGAGAGAATTGCAGAATGGAAAGAAGTCAACACTTTGTTGGAGACAGACGTTACCAACAGTAAAGCCAAAAAGGTTTGAAGTTAAGTCAAGTAGAAATGAAGGTTCCATTTGTGAAATGTATACTTGCAGTGGGAAGAATTGCAGAAATTAGACTTCCAAAGAAATTAGGGACTATTGAACATAAAGAAGAATCAGTAAAGAGAACTAAAGCTCCAAAGAGATTTATACAGCAAAATGAAATGATTTGCAGCAAACGTCGAGAATAAAGATGTTTTTTAAAATTGCAAAATGATGTTAAGAAGCAGAAACTAATGAAACAATCTAAAATAAGCTGAACTCCATGGAAAAAGCAACTAGAAAATAAGAACATATCCAGTGAAGAATTGAATCGGGAGGATAAGAGATTGAAGAAGGGAAGCTTGTCAATGAGAATTTAACTGAAGAGGCAAAAATATTGAAATTGATAACAGAATCAGCAATTCAGACAGAGAAAGAAATTGAGATTGTGCCAGAGCAAGATTGCACGGGAAAAGCACGAGAACCAATATGATAAAGTGGTCGGTGAAAAGGATGCTAAATTATAATGCTGAGAGGAAAATAAACTTTATCACACAACCTAAGAAACAGAGTACCACAACCATTCCTTCACACATGACAGACCAAGATTGTGAAAGAATTGTCAAGACATAAGACTGTTGTAGTGTGATCATATGTGCCTGCATGCATTATAATGTAAGGCGCTCGGTAGAGCAAGGGTTATCGTGGGACTAGAGAGTGGCTAGGGATGTAGATCATAGAATCTTAGAATTTACAGTGCAGAAGGAGGCCATTCGGCCCATCGAGTCTTCACCGGCTCTTGGAAAGAGCACCCCACTTAAGCCCACGCCTCCGCTCTATCCCTGTCACCCAGTAACCCCATCTCACCCTTTTGGACACTAAGGGCAATTTAGCATGGCCAATCCACCAAACTCGCACATCTTTGGACTGTGGGCGGAATCCGGAACACCCGGAGAAAACCCATGCAAATACGGGGAGAATGTGCAGACTCCTCGCAGACAAGCCCGGAATTGAACCTGGGACCCTGGAGCTGTGAAGCAACTGTGCTAACCACTGTGCTACCGTGCTGCCCAGATTTATGTAGCGGCATGGTCAAAGAACAGTCTAGGACGGGACTCGATAAGCAGCAAGCCTGAATGGAAACCTCCATGCAAGACCATATTTGGAATTGTACATAGAATCAGAATAGTTGAAGCCTACGAATAAATGTGTTTTGTTTTAAAACACAAGCTTCAAGATGAGCCATCACCACTGCAATAGCAAAACCACATATTTAGTTTATAATTTGATATGGGTGGGATTTTCCAGTCCATCTCCCTGCTGGATTTCTCTGGTCCCACTGCAGTGAATGGAGGTCCGGCTGAGCGCCAACTCAGATTGGAGAATCCTGACTATGCTGTCATCACATTCTATAGTGGAACAAGTTAGATCTCCTGGGATTACTGTCTCTAAGATTGGACTCCTATCATACAAAATGAACATGGAGTAGGAGAGAGATGCTCCAGCCGTCAGTGTTGCCATCAAGATATGATTTTGAACCCGGCAACACCTGATTGACCTGTCAAAAACATGATTGATGTCTCCACGGAAACAAGTAGTGATGAAATGCCTGTGCCAGAAGACGTACCACTCATTGCCGTTCCTGTTAATGTCGACCCTCTGAAAGTACCTCAGACAACAGAATTACACCGCTCTACAAGGGACAGAAAATCCCCTCAAAGATCTGCGGCTAGATTCCCCGTTCCTGAGACTAAGGGCTGGATTCTCCGATCAGCAATGCCGAAATTGCGTTCAACGATTGACTGGAGAATGCGTTTTTACACTGGAATCAGGGCGGCGCTATTTTTCCGATGTTCAGCCCCCTCAAAACTGGTGTAGTCAAGGAGTCTTCGGGACGGCCTGAGGACGTCACCTCAGGCCCTCCTCCAATGGGCCGAGTCCCCAATGGCATGGAGCACGTGTCCTCACAACTTTCGGGGACCACATATGGCGGCTGCGAACTGTGTCCAGTGCCGCAACCGTGCCACAGTCGGGGGTGGAGCCATTCTCCAAGCAGGGTGGGCTTCAGCGGGGGCTGAGGGGACTGGTGGGGGCTGGTCTGGGGGTGGCGAGGGGGTTACAGAGGGGCAATTTTTGGCAGGCAGGGTACACATGTGGCCGGCGCCATGTTGTACGGCACAACTTCCGCAGGCTGCCGCCGCCGCCATGCGCATGCGTGGCCACGGAACCGGCCATCCAGCAGCCAGTTCCACGGGTACAGCGGGGGGCTTTACGTGCCGCGGTTGCTTACCCATGTTATGGGCCAGGGTTTAGAGAACCTCAAAGTGTATCATTGAGGTCACCTGACCCACAACTTTTAATAGATTGTGGTTTGGGGAGCACATGGCCCATTCTACAGGTGTGGTACAGCAGAAATGGAAAAGTATTTGTTAAAGCAAAACAATGTTTATTCTGTGAACTCAAGTTAACCTTTTTAAAACATACAGTGAACATCTTAGCACCCATTAATTCAAATCAACCCCCAAAGAATAGAACACTAAGTAATCCTTAATAAATTCCCAAATAACATCCAGAAGACGAAAGACCCTTTTAACACAAAGATCTGGGGCTGGATTCTCCACTACCAGCGGGACGGGGGGTCCCAGCAGGATGGAGTGGCATAAACCACTCTGGTGTCGGGCCGCCCCAAAGGTGCGGAATCCTCCGCACCTTTAGGGGCTGAGCCCTCACCTTTAGGGACTAGGCCCGCACCGGAGTGGTTGGCGCGTAGCCGGCCGGCGGGATAGGCCTTTGGCGCCACTCAAGCCGGGGCCAAAGGGACTCCGCCGGCCAGCAGAATTCCGCGATTCCCACCCCTGCTGAATATCCAGTGCCGGAGAATTCGGCAGCCGGTGGGGGATTCACGCCGGCCCCCGGCGATTCTCCGACCCGGCGCCCGGCGATTCTCCGACCCGGCGCGGGGTCGAAGAATCCAGCCCCAGGTTTAAATTCGCTAATGGGAGCAGTTATTCCTTTGAAATCACCTAAATGAACACTCTTTAGCTTGTAGAGAGATCCATGCACATCTGCTAGCTTTCACTGCAGCTCTTCTCTCTGAAAACAAAACTAAAAACTCACTCTGTAGCATTCTGCTCAAAAACGAAAGTAAAGCAGACAGACAGCCCAGCTCCACCCACTCTCTGAAATCACTGCAGTAATACACACCCATTTCTTAAAGGTACACCCACTAGTTATTCTATAAAAAATACCCATTTCTTAAAGGTACTCTCACATAACACCCCCACCACGCGGAGGATTGGTGCGGGGGTGGCGCCGAATTTTTGGTCGTATGACCAGACGAGTCCCAAAGACATAGCCGCAGAATCGGAGAATCCAGCCCTAAGTGTTAACGCTAGGGCAGGATTCATGGGCTTCTACGTCAGCAAAGGTGACGCCGCACCTGGACCGAGTCAGCTTCTGTGAGGAGGTTAGCGCCGATGCCTCATGGAACACAATCGATTCCAATGGGAAACCGTGCCGGATTCGTCGGATTTGCGATTGACACTCAGGAGGCTGGCAATCTGCAGCCGCATGTACACTTCACTGCCCTCACACAGCATCCCACCAGATGGGAGCGAGGAGAGTGGCACCCCATTTCACTGGTGCCGAGCTGGAGACCCTCCTGGATATGGGGGAGGAGAAGCCATCCTGTATCCCAACCTAGGAAGGCCGTCCATACCTGTCGGGAGAGGGACAAAATTGGAGGGGGACCGCACACCTGTGGCCCCTGACCATGGCAGAGCAGAGGGAACTGGACGTGACTGATGGCCCAGAGGAAAGTGAAGTTGCTGGGGTGAAGATCGGCAGCGGGCGAGGAAGTGAGGCACCGCTGAGTTGCGGTTCCCCATGCACTGTGTGTCAACACCCCCCCCCCCATCCCCAACACCCCTACTCTTCCCTCAACCTCACCCCCACCCTCACCCCACACCACCTTCACCCCACACCACCCTCACTTCCACCACCCCACTTCACCCCCTCCTCCCCCCAGCCCATGGTCCAATCATGCGTCTTGTCTTGCGTCCTTGTGCCGGTGACTCCTGCAGGAACACCGCAGCGCCCCAGACTCTCCCCCCTCCCTCCTGTCCCTGGCACATATGTTGGCAGTGGACAGAACAGGGCGGCACCACGCCACCTGGAACATCCGAGCAGCAGCCGAGCCCATCCAGTCCCCGTCGCCCCAGAAGGCGCCCGCCAACAGGGACTCAGGTCGCAGAATAAGAATCACAGCAGGCCGCCTCCAGCCCTGATGTACTATCCGGGCATCCACCTAGACATACCATTAGGGCCCTGAAGGCCAGAAAGTTAGACACCAGTTAAGGTGGCATGGGTGCAGGGCACAGTTTAGTTATAGGGGCTAAACACTGTCAACACTGTTACAACCTGCCTTGGTGCTCTGTCAGATGGGTATGAGGGGTAGGTTGACCTGAGATGGCCAGAGAGGGGGTGGAGGGGGAGGGGAGAAATGGGCGGACATTGTGGGTGGCCTGGGATCCTCACCTCCCCCACAACCACCTCCATCGCCACCACCCCAGGGATTTGATGGGACCGTGTGATGGAATGGCCAGCTGACATGCAGGGATCAGCCAGGTGGAAAGTGCTACCGTGGGCAGGAATCAGATGTTGTCATATGATTCGGAGCACCAGAGCTCATCGTCCGTGCCCCTGGCCAGTTTCCTTCCCCCCCCTAGTTGGTGAACCTGGAGCTGATCAGAGCATCCCATGCGCGTTGGCCCTGGCACACACGTCATGCGGCCTCCCGTACCTTCCTGGGCCCTATGCTCTGCCCATCCCCGCCCTCCCCTACACCCTCCTTGTGGAGGAGGCCGAGCGTTCATCCTCGTCCTCCAGCAAGTCACCCCTCTGCTGTGCGATTTTGTGGAGGATGCAGCAGGCTGCCACGATGCGGGCAACCCTTTCAGCGTCATTTTGGAGGGGCCATCCAAAGCAGTATAGGCACCTGAACCGCATCTTCAGGATACCAAAGCACCACTCGATCACGTCCCTAGTTGCTGCATGGCCGTCATTATAGAGGGTCTCCACATTGGTCTGTGGCCTCCAGATAGGTGTCATCACCCACAACTGCAGTGGATGACTTCTGTTGCCCAGGAGCCAAACCCCCGCCCCCCCCCCCCCCCCCCCAACCCCCCCCACCCATGGGACCTGTGTGCAGGAAATTGTGAGAATTCCACTCATAGTTTCATGTTGTTAAAAAGTACAGTAGTATACTTGGGGGAAGTTTAGCATGAAGAGTTAACAGAGGGGAAAAGCTAATGTATGATGTAGATGGTGATGATGCACCACTGACACCAAGCAGTCATGCGTTCGACTCTCTTGAGAGAGAGATTGGAATCATGCCTACTCTGTAACCTGTTTAGATTTTGTACTAATTGTTAAGCAGATATCTGACTATGTCTTCAGTCTGTCTGGGAACCAAGTCCCATATCTATAATCTAAGATAGAAGGACATATCTGAGAACAGGCCCCATGCTTCAATGTGCTTTGGAGACTTGGACAACCCACAGCAAGCACCTCAAAGAAGTGGAGAAATGCCATCAGTAGTGCCTTTGCAAGATCCTCTAAATTTAGTGGTGAGAAAGGCAGCCCAACAGCAGTGGTCACTTCCAATATTGAGGTGCTAAACACTCAAAATCAACTCAGGACAGGACATATTATTTGTGTGCCTACCACCAGCCTCCCAAAACAATTGCTCTACTAGGAACTCAACTGTGGCAGAAGCCTCCTAGGAGGACAGCAGGAGTGCCTTATGGATGTCCTCAAAGCATCTGTGAAACAGTCAAACATCCCCACCGACCCCGCTGACATGGTAACCCCTGGTTCATGACCATCCAAATGGAGAAGCTTCATTCAGAAAGGAACATATCAAGCGACTTTGTCAGGAACACCAAGAGGCAAGGTCGATGCTTGGGAGAGGGGGCGCACAAACCTCCCAACAGTTAATTTACCCGCCCCTTCAAACATTACCTGTCCCACATGTGTCTGAGTCTACAGATCACACATTTTGTCAACCATCCATCCGGAGTCAAAGCAAGTCATCTTCAATCCGAGGGATTGCCCAAGAGGGAGAGAGAAGTATGGGATAGCTTGTCAGTAGTAAAATTGTCGAAACATTATTGCTTATGAAGGAAGGAGAAAGGGATGCCAATTAGGAGGGTTGAGTAATTGAATCTGTAAGTATAAAATACATGCATGAAAAATACAAGTATAGAGGTTATGAGCAATTGTAGGATTGGAAAATATTACTATACTTTTGGATTCATACAATTTATTTTTGGCATGTCAATCACTTGATAATAGCAAGTGTGCCACAACCAAAGAAGCCAGCATATGTCTCCTCTAAGAGAGAAAACTTGAATTCCAGAAGAAAGTAAAGGAGCCAATTATTAATTCTCATAGCTTCTCCAGTGCATGTTGCTGTGATCCTGAAGCAGCTGAGAAGTGATTTATGTAGCAGTCCAACTTATCACAAAAAGGATGTCTGAAGGAATTTCCCTCAGCATATTCTTTAGGCAAATATGAATCTGCATAGCAGCAGGAAAGTCTGCGTTCTGGCACCCAGACTCTATTCTTTACAGCACAACTAGCCAGAATTAGTGAGCGAAGGAATTCTGGGAGTGAAAGTAAAAGCAAAATACCGTGGATGCTGGAAACCTGAAATAAAATCAGAAAACGCTGGATGAACTCAGCCGGTCTGGCAACATCTATGGAGAGAAACAGAGTTAACATCCGTCTACCGAGTGAAGTCCCGTGAGGAAGACAGCTCACACAAAACCAAAGTGACTCCATAAATGCAGAAAGATCATATGAAAAATTGATGGTGTCCCTGTGTATGAGGTGACCACTTCTTAAAAAAATAACGTTGTGAAAGCTCATCCAGAGATGTTAAGATTACAAAGTATGTAAATACAAGTGAGGTGGCAAAATCTTCCAAATGATATTCTTTCCCGAATAGAAAGGCAGTCTCTGAAAGGCTACCTAACACACTGAATCTTTAATGGGACAAATTATTCAATCATTTGTGTTAAACCGTACGGGATAATTCGCTGAAGACCTCATAGTTAAAGTTCACCAAATTCAACATGAAAATTGTCTGAAACATGATAATCATATTATTACATTGTAAAAGCATTCTTCACTGTTATGTTCTTTGTATCCACTTGCAATGTTATATCATTGTAGAATGTTTCTATAACGGATAGACATCATTCACTATTGCAGAGATTTTACTTGTGCTATAGAAGTAAAATTAGCTTTTTTTAAATAGAGCACGTACTTTGTGGGTTAAAAAAATTATATTGAGGGTTATATTGGCAACCGTTTGTGCTTAAAGGATGCAGCTGGACAGAAGGGAGGAGTTGGTCTGCATTGAAATCCAGGTGACACAGCGTGGGTTGTTAAAAGTATAAAAGGTTTCTTTTGAACATGTATCTCTTTAACAAAAGGGCAACATGCCATCTTTCATTTGTGTATCTACAAAATCTATCATATTTTCATTAAAAATCTGTGCAGTAAATTTTAATATCACGAAGAGGATCACATCTGTTGAGAGGTGCAGAAAAGCCCTGTAATTTCCCATGTTCTCTGATCCTAATCTAAAAAGACAAAGCGCAAAACCATCGTACCTAATCCCCAAGTGTTCCAGCTGCAAAACCAACAAATATGTACAGATTTAGATCTGATTTACAGGACTGCTCTGATTAAATAGAAACTTCATTTTGTGTGTGAACTTACTGACACCGTTAGCTTGCTTTTAAAAGTTAACTACAATGGGCCAGGTTTTTAAGTCAGTGGGAAAAAAACGGGATGGTTAAAACTGAAGCCAGATCCAATCCGACAATTTTGATATTTCACAAGAGTGCATTAAGCTGTGTGTGCACAAACTACTCAGTAGAGGGGAGTTGCCGATTAATGTTTATTAAGTGCTCCCTTAACATCATCTCTGGTGTTCCCGAAGTATCGATCTTTGGTCGCTCCTATTTTTGATCTATAGGCTGCCCCTCAGCAACATCATCTGAAAACATAGCCTGAGTTCTCGCATGTACGCTGATCAAGCCCAGCTCTACCTCACCACCACCTCTCTCAACTCTTCCACTGCTGCTAAATTATCAGACTGCTTATCTTATCCAGTAGTGGGTGAGCAGAAATTTCTGACGATTGAGTATTGGGAAAACCAAAGTCATCGTTTCCAGTCCCTGTTCCAAACTCCATTCTTTAGCGACAAACTCTAGCCCACACTATGGCAACCTTAGTAACACATTGGATCCCGAGATGAATTTCCAACCTCACATTTGTGCATTAATTAAAACTACCAATTTCAATCTTTGTAACATTGCCCCACTTCACCCCTGTCTCAGCTCATCTGCTACTGAAACCTTCATTCATGCCTTCATTATCTCTGGACTCAACTATTCCAATATGTTTCTGACTGAAATCCTACTTTCTGTAAACTTGAGGTCATCCAAAACTCTGTTGCCCATGTCTTAACTCAGAGCAACCCTGTACAGCCCTGTACTCACCGAGCTACACTGGATCTCATGTTGCATCTTGATTTTAAAATTCTCATCCTGTTCTCAAATCCCTTCATGGCTTCGTCCCTCCCTACATCTGTAATCTCCTCCAGCCCCACACTCCGCCAAGGTGTCTGCACTATTTTCGGTCTCCAAATTTAATTGCTCCACAATTGGTGGCTGTGTCATCAGTTTCCTCAGCCCCAAGTATGGAAAGCCTGATCGACATCCTTCTGCCTAGCTACCTTACCTTCCTCCCTTACCACTATCCTTAAAACCTACCTCTTTGACCAAGCGTCTGGTCTTCTCCCATAACATACCGTGTTTTATAGTGCTCTGGTGAAGGGACTTGTGAAGATTTATTACATTAAAGGTGCTGGATAAATCTAAGTTGTTGTTGTTCATTTCAGTGATATTATCACATCCTTTGACTTTAATGTGAAATCTACAGGTTTCCTAATCATCTTGAAAATAAGAAGTGTACACAGCAGCATCTGGGGACAGAATTAATGTTGGGGAAATACGCCAATAAATACTTAACATTCATAGCTAGTGGGAAGCGTTTTCGCAGAATCAAAGAAAAACATAGTGCAAAAATCACCATGCGGCCCATCGAGTCTGCACTGACACATGAAAGGCACCTCACCAACCTATCTAATCCCATTTGCCAGCACGAATAGAATCATAGAATCATAGAATCCCTACAGTGCAGAAGGAGGCCACCGAGTCTGCACTGGTCCTTGCTCCGATCGAGCACTCTACCTCAGCCCAATACTCCACTCCTAGCCCCGTAACCACAGCTAACGTTTGGGCAATTTAGCCTGGCCAATTCACCTAATCTGCACATCTTTGGACTGTGGGAGGAAACCGAAGCACCCGGAGGAAATCCACGTAGACAGGGGGAGAACGTGTAGACTCCACACAGACAGTGACCCAAGGTCAGAATCTAACCTGGGACCCTGGCCCTGTAAGGCAATAGTGCTAATCACTGTGCCACCAGGACTCCCCATGACGAGGGGATACAGCTTCCTCAATTGCACTGGACCATTCCTCTTGCATCTCTTCCCGATGCTGCCGAAACACCCTCCTTGATAAACTCCACAGGCAGTGGGGTAGGCGCTTGCGGTGCTCCCAACTCTTCCATACTCTCAGTTGCTCCATCTCTTGAGCTAAGGTTTTACTCAACTTTCGCTGGGTGTCGTGAGCTGCCGACATTCCACTTTGGAGGAGAAACCAACTCCCTCCAGTTATTCTGCACTTTTTACAAACAAAGTGCCCATTAACGAGGGAGAAAAGACCAAAATCCCAAGCTTCCAAGCAGGAGCCACCTTGTGGGTAACCGATAAACTCATGGCCGCCACTGGGAGTCGTGCCAGGACATCTTAGTCATTTAATCTCACCCAACTTCTAACCTACCCCTGAATTTCCCTTTTGTTCTACCTGACCCTCCCCCTTTCTCACCAGCACCAAACCCATCACATTTCTCCCTCTATTTAGTTCTGAAGTAGAGTTACATTGGACGTGAAAAATTAACTCTGTTTTTCTCTCCACAAATGCTGCCAGACCTGGTGCGTTTTTCCAGTTCTTTCTGTATTTATTTTAGATCTGTCTGTAGTGGAGATAAAGCACTATTTGCTGTGAAAGATAAAATAATGAATGTTACGAAGTGCTAAGTGCTCCTCCAGGTACTTTTTAAAGGATGTGAGGAAACTCACCTCTACCCCCCTCCCAGGCAGTGCATTCCAGACCGTCCCTACTCTCTGGGTAGAAAACGTTTTCCTCAAATCTACCCTAAACCTCATTCCCCTCACCTTAAACTTGTGTCCCCTCATGATTGACCCTTCAACTAAGGAGCACAGTTGCAGCTTATTCACCCTATCCATGACCCTCATAATCTTGTACACCATGATCAGGTCATCCCTCAGTCTTCTCTGCTCAAGAGAAAATAACCCAAGCCTATCCAAGCTCTCTTCATAACTTAAATGTTCCATCCCAGGCAAAATCATGGTGAATCTCTTCTGCATCCCTTCCAGTGCAATCACATACTTCCTATAATGTGATGTGGAGATGCTGGCATTGGACTGGGGTGAGCACAATAAGAAGTCTTACAACACCAGGTTAAAGTCCAACATGTTTGTTTCATAGAACATAGAACATAGAACATAGAACAGTACAGCACAGAACAGGTCCTTCGGCCCTCGATGTTGTGCCGAGCCATGATCACCCTACTCAAACCCCCGTATCCACCCTATACCCGTAACCCAACAACCCCCCCCCCCCCCCCCCCTTAACCTTACTTTTTAGGACACTACGGGCAATTTAGCATGGCCAATCCACCTAACCCGCACATCTTTGGACTGTGGGAGGACGAACAAACACGAGCTTTCGGAGCACTGCTCCTTCCTCAGGTGAATGGAGAGGTATGTTCCAGAAACATATATATAGACAAATTCAAAGATGCCAGACAATGCTTAGAATGCGAGCATTTGCAGGTAATTAAGTCCTTACAGATCCAGAGATAGGGGTAACCCCAGGTGTGAATTGTCTCAAGCCAGGACAGTTGGTAGGATTTCGCAAGCCCAGGCCAGATGGTGGGGGATGAATGTAATGCGACATGAATCCCAGGTCCTGGTTGAGGCCGTACTCATGTGTGCGGAACTTGGCTATCAGTTTCTGCTCGGCGATTCTGCGTTGTCGCGCATCCTGAAGGCCGGCTTGGAGAACGCTTACCCGGAGATCAGAGGCTGAATGCCCTTTACTGCTGAAGTGTTCCCCGACTGGAAGGGAACATTCCTGCCTGGTGATTGTCGCGCGATGTCCGTTCATTCGTTGTCGCAGCGTCTGCATGGTCTCGCCAATGTACCATGCTTCGGGACATCCTTTCCTGCAGCGTATGAGGTAGACAACGTGAGCCGAGTTGCACGAGTATGAACCGCATACCTGGTGGGTGGTGTTCTCATATGTAATGGTGGTATCCATCTCGATGATCTGGCACGTCTTGCAGAGATTGCCCTGGCAGGGTTGTGTGATGTCGTGGTCGCTGTTCGGAAGGCTGGGCAGTTTGCTGCAAACAATGGTTTGTTTGAGGTTGCGCGGTTGTTTGAAGGCAAGTAGTGGGGGTGTAGGGATGACCTTGGCAAGATATTCAGCTTCATCGATGACGTGTTGAAGGCTGCGAAGAAGATGTCGTAGTTTCTCCGCTCCGGTAAAGTACTGGACGACGAAGGGTACTCTGACGGTTGTGTCCCGTGTTTGTCTTCTGAGGAGGTCAGTGCCGTTTTTTGCTGTGGCGCGTTGGAACTGTCGATCGATGAGTCGAGCGCCATATCCCGTTCATACGAGGGCATCTTTCAGCGTCACCTCAGCATTTCGTTTTACCGCAAGCCCACGGATAACCTCACAATGCTCCACTTCCCCAGCTTCCAACCTAAACACATTAAAGAAGCCATTCCCTATGGACAAGCCCTCCATATACACAGGATCTGCTCAGATGAGGAGGAGCTTAACAGACATCTACAGACACTGAAAGATGCCCTCGTGCAAAGGGGGTATGGCGCTCAACTCATCGTCTGCTGCCTCCTTACAGGCATCATTAGCCAGGACCTCAGTAGGTACTCCTTACCCCCAAGAGCCAGCCACCCACTATAGGGTGCTCCTCAAAGAGGCCGGGGATGATCGACTGCCCCAGGATGTAGCTGTCATGGGCGCTCCCCGGGAAGCGGGTATTATGTTCATCTGGTGGTCGTAGACGAGTTGAATGTTGAGGGAATTGAAGCCCTTTCGGTAGGTATAGGGCAACCCCAGATTGCCTGGTGAGCGTAGGGCAACATGCATGGCATCTATGAGCCACTGGACCTGGGACATCCGGCATTGGCGAAGAAGCCTGCTGCCCGGGAGTCTTGCTGGGTTTGGTCCATGTCAAACATGATGTAGTCTTCCGCCCAGGCACACAGGGTATTCGTGACCTGTCGGATGCACCTGTGGGTTGTGGCCTGCGAGATGCCACACAGATCCCCACTCGAACTCTGGCATAAAGTTTCAGGACTGCGTTGACCTTGATGGGCACCGGGAGCAGGTGTCCTTCTCCTCCACGTGGTGCCAAGTCCATGAGGCTTTGGTACAGGTGCCGCACTATCTCCTTGTTGAGGCGCAGCCTCCTGCTGCACGCACTGTCTGTCATTTCTTCAAATGACCAACGACACCTGTTTACCCTGGGCCATCGCAGGACTCCCCTTCTGGGTTCCCCCTGGCCTGATGAACGGCTGGATCCTCAGGGTGTGGGGCAGGGTACGACACACAGGCTGTCGCCTTAAGCATTTGCAGATGCTGTTTTTGAATCATGCCCCCGGAGCTGCGTCCCATCCCCTGGGTGTTCGGATGTTGGCTGCTGCATCTGTGGTGTTGCCTCCCGCAGTGTTCAGGTACACTGTACAGCATCAGGGTGTGATTGGGATGCGAGGCAATGACTCCCACATGTTGCACAGCCTACCCACACATGGGAATACACAAATACACTTGGATTGTGTGAAGTGCTCACTTAACCACGATTGCAGCCAGAAACCTCAGCAGTCGGTGGGGATTATGGGTTGTCGGTGGGGCATATGGGGAGGGACAAGGGTAGCCCCTGGAATGGGTACACATGATCCAGTGGTGGACATGGTGGTGCAGTGAGCAGTTGCCCTCCGGTTCCGCCACCCCACAGGGGCAGCAAGCCCAGCGCCCCCGGGCTCTTTGTCCGTGAGCAAAGATGGCTATTCACCTCCTCTGCTCCCCACAGAAGGCCTTCCGCCAGATTCATGTTTTTAAAAAGGAGTACAAATCGGCGCCAGTGTGAACACTTGCTGGGGAGGCCGCTGAATGACGGGAGGCCATTGGATAACGGGTGGCTCCCGTTAATTGTATGGAAATGGGGCTTAAGTGGTGATAAGTGATTTCTTGCCACGCTACAGTGAGATCTTGATTTTGCCTACAGGAGCAGGCCAGTTGCATTGCAAACTGTTTGCCGCCTGGCACGGATCTCGTTTTTGGCCTCTCCCACTATTCACCGGCCTCGCTTTGTTTGAGCGAGAGCGTAATGAGGCCAGAAGATCATGCCCCAGGTTTATGAGGATCTTCCATGATTATTGTGTTCGATGATTGGAGTGACCTGTCTATGTCCCAGTTTGTGATGGCCAGAGATCTTGCTCATCGGCAACTATTTTTTTAGTTTAGCGCTTCACTGCGCAGCAAAGCCTTTTTGGCAAAGGAAAAGATGAGTGTGTAAAATGATTCAGAGTTTGTAGCAGAAAGAGAATAGTGATCAAAGGATCACAAAGATTGCTATAGCTTGTCTTTCAGTATACGCCTACACATTGCGGTTTGTGACATCACCCCAGTAAGCTCGATGGGAATTTCCCCATCTCAGCTGAAGATTGGCAGTGGTGGCATTTCCCTATGGTTTCTATCAACTTCAGCCAAAGTTCAGCTGGGTTATCACAGAATCCTTGTGAAAAACTTACCTCTGTCTCTTGAATCAACTGCCATTTAAAATATAAGGGCAGCATTTTCCTCTAAAGTTAGGGAACTTCCTGGAGAAAACTTCAGAAGGCAGGGGAGGAGGGAAAAGCAGTGTCCCACTGCCAGCAGTAATTGCGAATTTGAAGTATTCTGCCTAAATATCAGCTGACACATTTGAAGGTAAAGGAAAAGTGGTATCAAATGCCACATTTTTTATTATTGTCAGAACACTAAAGGCAAGTAATTGTTATAATTTACCGTGATTTGGTGTTGCTAATGGCTGCCAGAAGGAGTTTTTTTGTTCTTGGGATGTGAGGGTGCTGGCATGGACAGTATTTGGGCTGGATTCTCCGCTCCCCGACGCCGAAAACGCGTTTGGTCGGAGAATCCGTTTTGGCGCCAAAATCAGATTTTGAATTCTCCACCCCTGAAAATCGATGTACTGGAGGAATACGCTGCGCCAAGTATCCATTGCCTCAGGCCATTGCCTGAGTCCCACCCCGTGATGCTCCGTTGACGACCGGTCAAATTCCCGACGGTGTAGGTTACGTGTGTTCACACCGTCCGGGATCCTCGCGTGGCAACTGCGGACTCAGTCCCGCACCGCCACAGTCGGGGGAGGGCCGATCGACCGGCACGGGGGGCTTCATTTGGGGCTGGGGGCAATGTGGGCGGGCAGTCCAGGGCGCGCGAGAGGTCGGAGGGGGGCACTACTTTGGCGGTCCAGGTCCGCAGACTGAGTCCGCCATGGAGCATGGCACGGCCGCTGCAGGCCGCCACCGTGCACATGCGCGGCCTCTGAACCTGAAGTGCTGGGAGCCGTATCAGCAGCCAGAGCTGCAAGCTCTATTCCGGCTCCCTGCTAGCCCACAGCAAAATGGGGAATCGGTGACCTTTTGATGCCAGTTTTCCTGGAGTAAAAGACCATCATTTCCACACCAGCGTGGGGACTTAGTTTCCAAAACGGAGAATCCAGCCCTATGTTTCCTAAAACAAATTGCCCTTGAGAAAGTGCTGAGGAGCTGACTAATTGAATAACTGAAGTCTGTAGCCACCTGGGTTGGCCACTTCCCGATTCCAAAATGGAGGCCCTCAAAGAATACAGGGAAAAGTGGTCAGGCACAGGGAAACAAGCAGGTGCAAGGTTTCCTGCGTATTAAGACTTGCAGAAACCCAGACAGAACCAAAACCAGCAACCATCTGCATATTAATGAGCAATCCCCAGGAACAATTTGATACATTGAAATGATCGGGACCAAACCAGACTCCCCGGCGCCAGCGGGAGCTAGGACAAAGGAAGGCCAATGGACACATAGGAACCACCCAGCGATCAGGGAACAGCTCCAGTATTGGATAAATCGATCCAAACGATTGGGACTTGGTCCAATTGATTGGGACCAGGTCCGGGGGTCTGCCCAAAAGGGCGTAAAACCCCTGGGGACTATGAAACAGAGTCCCCAAGTTTAATTCGTCCTTCTTGGCAGAGTCTCTCAGCAGCTCGAAACAACTCTTGACTGTGACTCTCAACAAAAAGAGACCTGCCTAGCAGCTGCACCAACCAGGTAAGTCTCCAGTCAACGCACGCTACGAGATAGGCGCTCCTAGCTACTAGTCCATACCAGCTGGAAGCCTGCAGACTCAGAATCGAATGAAAGGCCATTGTTCCCCTGACCTGTTGGGCTATTTCCAAAGCTAAGTAGGCCTTTTAGTGTTAGAGATAGTCTAGTAAGTAGAGTTTTATGCATGAGTAGTGATTGACTGTGTGTATAATAAATGTGTTTGATTTGAAACTTACTAACTGGTGTATTGAGTTATTGATCAGCACTTGGCTTTGAACCTCGTGGTGGTATCAGAAAGATACCTGGCGACTCTAGAGCAAAGGTTATTAAAACAGACCAATTAAGTAAAAGCACAACGAGCAATAAGTCCACGTGGTGTAGGTACACCCACTGTGCTATTAGAAAGAAATGCATCTGCTGCCTCATCCTTCTAGGTGGTCATGGCTCCAGGTTTGAAAGGCTGTTGAAGGAGCCTTGATGAATTACTGCAGTGCATCTTGTAGATGGCACACACTGCTGCCACTGCCTGTCAGTGGTGAAGAGTGTGAATGTTGCAGGTGGTAAATGGAGTGCCAATGAAGCAGATTGCTTTGTCCTGGATTACGTCAAGCTTTTTGAGTGCTCTGGGAGCTGCACTCACAAAGCAAGAAGAAGAGAGTATTCCATCACACTCAACACTTGTGCCTTGTAGATAGTGTCTTGTGGAGTAAGGAGGTGAGTTACTTGGCGCAGCCTCTGGCTTTCGTGGTTTTTTATATGGCTGGCTCAACAAAGTTTCTGGTACCTGGTAACCCCCAGGATGTTGAAAACGGGGGATTCAATGATGGCAATGCCATTGAATATCAAAGTGAGATGTTCAGATTCTCTCTTGTTGGAGATAGCCATTTCCTGGAACATCTGGAGCATTAATGTTACTTGCCACTTATCAGCCTCAGCCAGAATGTTATCCATGTTTTGCTACATCCTCCGTATCTGAGGAAATATGAATAGTGCTGAACATTGTGCATCATCAGCGAACATCCCCACATCTGACCTTAAGGTGGGGGAAGGTAATTAATGAAGCAGTTGAAGATGATTAGGCCCAGGACAATAATCTGAGGAATTCCTGCAGTGATATTCTGGGGCAGAGATGACTGGCCCTGAGAAACCACAACTGTCCTTTGTGCTAGGTATGGGTCCAACCAGTGGAGAGTTTCCCTCTGATTCCCAGTGACTTCAATTGTGTTAAGGTTTCCTTATGCTATACTTGGTCAGATTCTGCCTTGATGTTAAGGGAATCACTCCAACTCATCTCTTTTATCTCTGTTTGTACCAAGGCTGTAATGAGGTCAGGAGTCAAGTTGCCCTGGTGGAACAAACTGAGCACTGATCACCAGGTTGTTGCTGTGTAAGTGCCGCTTGATAGCGTTGCCAATGGAATGTTTCATCACTTTCTTGATGATTGAGAGTAGGCAAATGGGGTGTTAATTGTCTGGATTGAATTTCTCCTGCTTTTTGTGGACAGACCATACCAGTACAATTTTGCACATTATTGGATAGATGGAACATATTGGAACAGCTTGACTAGGGTGCAGCTAGTTCTGGAGCATAAATCTTAAACAGAACATCTGGAATGTTATCACAGGGCCCAAAGTCTTTTCATCATTCAATGGGTTCAGCTGTTTCTTTTTTTAAAATAAATTTAGAGTACCCAATTCATTTTTCCAATAAAGGGGCAATTTAGCGTGGCCAATCCACCTAGCTTGCATATTTTTTGGGTTGTGGGGGAGGAACCCACGCAAACATGGGGAGAATGTGCAAACTCCACACGGACAGTGACCCAGAGCCGGGATTGAACCTGGGACCTCAGCGCCATGAGGCAACAGGATTAACCCACTGTGCCACCGTACTGCCCTCAGCTGTTTCTTGATATCATGTGGAGTGAATCAAATTGGCTGTAGACTGACATCTGTGATGTTGGGTACTTCTGGAAGAGGCCGAGATGGATCATCCACCTGGCACTTCTGGCTGAAGATGGTTGTAAATGTTTCTGACTTGTCTTTTGCACTGATGTGCTGGGCTCCCCCATCATTGAAGATGGGAATATTTGTGGATCCTTCTCCTCCAGTTCATTGTTTAATTGTCCACCACCATTCACAACTTGATGTGGCAGGATTTCAGAGCTTAGATCTCATCCATTGGTTGTAGAACCACTTAGCTCTGCCTATCGCATGCTGCCTCTGGTGTTTGGCATGCAATTAATCCTATGTTGTAGCATCACCAAATTAACACCTCATTTTTAGTGTACCTACCATTGCTCCTGGCATACTCTCTTGTACTTCTCATTGAACCAGAATTAATCCCCTAGTTTAGTGACATTAATAGAGTTAGAGAATTTTCAGGTCATGAGATTAAAAGTTGTGATTGAATGCAATAATCATAGCCAACAGCACCTCAGAGATGTCTACTTTGATCTGCATGATCTATTCTGAATCTGTCCCATCTAGTAAAGTGGTAGTCTACACAGCACGATGGAGAGTATCCTCAGTGTGAAGGTGGGATTTCATCTCATGGCTGTGCAGTGGTCACTCATGCCAATACTTCTATAGACAAATGCATCTGTGACAGGTAGAGTTGTGAGGGTAAATACAGTCTATTTTTCCCCCTTGTTGGCTCTTTCACCATCTGCCGCAGGCCCAGTCTAGCAGATATGTCCTTTAGGACACGGCCAGTTCAGTCATTAGCGGGCGACCAATCCCGCTCATGATAGATGTTGAAGTCCTCTGTCCAGAGTACATTCTATGTCCTTCATCTCCTCAGTGTTTGCTCCAAGCGGTGTTCAACATAGTGGAGTATTGATCTATCAGCTGAAGGGAGACATCAGGTGGTGATCTGCAGGAGGTTTCCTTTCCCTTATTTGACATGATACAATAAGACTTCATGTATCCATAATTAAAGGTGAGAACTCTGAGGGAAAGTCCCTCTCGACTGTATCCTATTGTGCTACCACCTCTGGTGAGCACATCCAGGGATGGTGATGAAGGAGTCTTGGACGCTGGCACAATACCAGGAATTTTACAACCTCCACGTCAGAATGGCAGGCATCACCACCGCAAAATTGGGCACCAGGCCAATGATGCTGTTCCCATGACTTGTGTATCCTGCTGCAATTTTACCAGCAGTAGGAAAGACTTTGGGCAGTTTGCTCACCCGTGGGCCAAGTGGGGATCTTAAGTGACCAATTAAAGGCTTCCTCCTACTGCCAATGAGAATGTATCTGCAGTGGAAGAGGACCATACCTAGTTACCAGACTGCCAGATAAAGCCTGGTGAACTATGGGGTCGCACTTTGGTGACGGGGTGAGTTGCCGCCTTATGATGCACCCAGTGTCCATCAGAGGTATCCCCAAGGTGTGAAGCCTCCACCTATGTTCCCTTCCATTTTCCCAATCAACTATACACCTCTCCCCTGCCCCCCCCCCCCCCCCCACCCCCCCCCCCCCCCCCACCACAGTCCCCACCACCGTCCCACCAAACCCCAGCCCCCTCACCCCTTCACCGGGATCTGCCAGCCTCCAATTGGCCACAAGCTCTCTGAGACAGGACTTCTTCTTGGTGGGAATCTGAAAACCCACCTCAAACCATTTGAAGATTCTGATATCAAGTTGAGATTTGACTAGCCTGTGGGGCAGTTGTCCCTGTTTTGGCACATTCCCTGAATGTTAGTGAGGAGGAATTTGCAGGATCGACTGAGCAGGATATGCTTTATCGTTTCTGGTGCTCAGGGTGATGCTGGGTAATCTATCCAGTTTTTTTTTTCCTTTCTCAACTGTCCTGTGGCAATTTCACACAACAGAGTGGCTGGTCATTTTAGTGGACATTTCAGATTCAACTACACTGTTGTGGGTCTGGACTGCCCAGACAGGACAAGGGTGGCACATTAGCTTCCCATAAGGATATAATAAATCAGATGATTTCATACAACAATCCATTAACTTTATGTTCAATACTGCTGAGAGTAGGGCCAGAATTTTACGTTTCTCGGGCTGCGCTGTGCCTGACCCGGAAACAGGTGAAATCACGCGAAATGATGCTGTGCATATCACCTTGACATCATCACACACTCGAGCAATACTTCAAGCGGCAGGAGCATGTAAGGGTTGGAATCAACCAGGCAATTTAGCCCATTAAGCCACCAGTTTTGAATGCAATTTTACATGGATCCTCTGTCTTTATGGTTGTCGATTGACCAGGCGACATTTGCATTTTAGTTTCAACTACATCAAGGGTGGGAGGAACTGTCCAACCTGAAATAAAATTAGAAACATGTCTGAGGACTGAGGTTTGTGTTGGAATATGCTGCTGAGACACTCTTTGCATAATTTATCTGAGCTACTATGCTGTATTTTTCTATGTTCTATGTTCTAATTATTTTCCACGGTTGAACAAAGCCCCTTGAGACAGCTCCACAGCGGCTGTCCACCTGAGGGGGCACAGTACAAGCACCAGCCCACAGCCATTCTTTCTCAGCACTTGCCCTCTTCCCACTCTCCCCAGCAACGCTCAGCCTTTCACAGCATACATTTGGCACTGGATGACGTTAATTGGCCGGCCAGCATGAAGTTGTACTCTGGGGTCAACGCCATTCCACGTATTCCACGCCACCTTCCAGGCCCGCCAAGTGTGTCCGCCTGACGGATGAACAATTCAGTCTTAGGTTTTTATTTCAAAATAAGTCATTGAAATTATGTTCCACCGATTGGCATGGTGGGATTTGAACCAGTGTTTCTGAAGCTATAGTTCTGGATTGCTAGTCTAGAATCTTAATGCTAATGGATTGTAATGCTGAGACTTAAAATTTATTGAAGAACGGGCCCTTCTCCTGCTAACCCCTGAAATCGTCAACAGTTGATTTTCCAACTCCTCTTCCTCCTCCCATCAAAACAGACATCCCGGCATATACTGGAAACCCATCAGGAGTCTGCCAAGAACTGCTAATGCAGCTGACCATAGAACTTTCAGGGAAAATTCTCAGCCGGGGTTGGGGGGGGGCGGTGTTCATCTTGGCAATTTACGAGATGATTTTGGAGTATATGGCATCGCTGGAGGGGGTTAAGGTCAAGTGGGAAGAGAGTTGGGGTGGCACTGGCGGGGGGGTTGTGGTGTAAGGTTCATTGCAGTGTTAATGTAAGCCTACTTGTGACACGAATAAAGATTATTATTATTAGGTGTTGCGGAGGGTGAATGCCTCAATCTTATGTGCGAAGCTGGGGTTAATACAGTTAAAGATGATGCACCTGACAAGGTTGAGGATGAGCCAGTTGTTTGAGGGAGTGGATACTTGCAAGCGGTTTGGGAGGTGTCCATTCAACCATGTCCATATGTTCTGGTCCTGCCCGAAGTTGGAGACATTTTTGAGGTCTTTTCTCAGCACCTTGTCGGCGATCCTGCATGTGGATTTGGAGCCCAGTCCCCTGGGAGCCATATTTGTGGTGTCAGACTTTCTGAAGCTACAGACGGGAGTGGGGACAGATGTTTAGGCAGACACCTAGAAAATTGTGTGCAGTTTTGGTCTCCCTTTCTGAGGAAAGATCTTCTTGCTCTCGAGGGAGTGCAGTGAAGGTTTACCAGGTTGATTCAGGGATGGCGGGATTGACGCATGAGGAGAGATTGACTAGGTTAGGATTGTTTTCACTGGAGTTCAGACGAATGAGGGGGGATTTCATAGATACTTATAAAATTCTAACAGGACTAGACAGGGTAGATGCAGGGAAGATGTTCCCAATGGTGGGAGTGTCCAGACCTGGGGTCACAGTCTGAGGATTCAGGATAGACCATTTAGGACAGACATGAGGAGACATTTCTGCACCCAAAGAGTGGTGAGCCTGTGGAATTTATTACCACGGGAAGTAGTTGAGGCTAAGACATTAAATAAATTCAAGAGATGGCTCGATATGGCACTTGAGGCAAATGGGATCAAAGGTTATAGGGAGAAAGCAGGATTAGGCTATTGAGTTGGACGATCGGCCATGACCGTGATGAATGGCGAAGCTGGCACAAAGGGCCAAAAGGCCTCCTCCTGTTCCTATCTGCTATGTTTCTATGGTTTAGCATTTGACTTACTGATTGCTCACAGGCGGGTTCTGTTGAGGTGGAGCTTCTCCGCCCTATGCCTCAGTGTGGCTTGGGGACTCGATGGAGTTCCTGTATTTGGAAAAGGTTAAGTTTCCTTTTAGGGGGCGATGGAGGGGTTCCACAGGGGTCTGTTTATTCAGCACTTTAAAGAGCTGGTTACCTTCAGCTGCTAAGAGGAGGAGGTAGTTGGTGGGGTTTCTTTGAGTTATTGGGGTTGGTGGAGTGGGGGAATCTCTGTTGTTCTTGACATTTTTCATTGTTTTGTTTTACGTGTAAAATTTTAAAATGTTAAAAACCAAACACAAATATTTTGAAAAATAAATTCTAAACCGCCTGTCACTGGTAGCAGGATTCCCAATGCGGCAGAGAATCAGACATTGGGGAAAAGTCGGGATTTCCAATGCTCTGGCCCCCCGCTGGTGGCGGGATCAAGGTTTGCTCCCACACAGCAGCGGAATGGTGCAAATGGGTCTGGCCCGGAAATCACGTGGGCGAGAAACACTGTTAATCCTGACAAGTGTGGCCCTGGCATGGTGGACCTCACCGTAGGCCAAGAGGGTAACTCCTTAAGGTATTTGCCCCAAAGTCCATCTGAGGACCACTCTTTCACCCTGCAATGTTTACAAACATCAACCACTTCAAAGAGAGTTCCAATCACCAACCTTCACGTTTGAGTGCTCAGTTGTAAATTGACAGCAATTAATGAATGGCTTGCAGTTCAAGGATCTGAGGGGTTTAAACATAGGTCACGGCTTTTTCTTTCCAGGGATTGACATGTGGTACTTCCTCTGTCTGAGCCAGTAGGTGTATGCTCACGTGAGTGTTACAACAGTAATTATTTTCACTGTTTCTGTCTGGACTGCTCTCTAGATTCTAGAAAGGGGTCTTCTGGACGGGCTTCCTGACAGGTTTCTCTTTCCTGGGGGGGTTCCTGACAGGGATCTCTTTTTGGGGGGAGGGGTTTGTGTGGTGTTCCCCCTACTTAGGGGGTCTCTGTGGGGGGTCTCTCTAGTTAGGGAGTCTCTGTGGGAGGACTCTCTATTTAGGCATCTCTGTGGGAGGTCCCCCTTTGTAGGGGGTCTCTGTGCGGCTCTCCCTATCTAGGGGGTCTCTGTGAGGGTCTACCTATTTGTGGGGTCACTGTAGGAAGTCCCCTATTTAGGGGGGTCTCTGTGGGGACATCCTCCTATTTAGGCGTCTTGGAGGGGCAGGTCAGGTCACCGCCGTACTTGGGGGAAGGGGGGTCACAGAACATCCTGTGCTGGGGGACTGATTTGCGATGCAGGGGGGTGGCCAGCAGTGGAACTGGAATCTCAGGCCACCTGCTCAAAATGACGGCCGATAATGGGATTCCCTCGGGAATCCCTCGTAATCCTCACCATGCATAAATTTGCATGGCGAAGGATAGTGAATTGTTTCCTGATCTGCACTCCTAGTGGGAGCCCAAATAAGTTGCAATCTCCCAAACCAAGAATCATAGAATCACTAGAATGCAGAAACAGGCAATTTGACTTATGGAGTCTGCACCGACTCTCTGAAAGAGCACCCTTTCTAGGCCCAACGTCCACCCTATCCCCGTAACCCAGTAACCCCACCTAAACTTTTGGACACTGAGGGGCAATTTATCATGGCCAATCCACTTAACCTGCACATCTTTGGACTATGGGAGGAAACTAGAGCAGAGGGAGGAAATCACGCAAATACAGGGAGAACATACAAACTCCACACAAATACTGTAGTGACCCAAAGCTGGAAGTGAACCTAGGCCCCTGACACTGTGAGGCAATAGTGCTAACCACTGTGTCACCGTGCCTTCCCGCGCATTGTTCTTCATCACAGTCACTAGCGTCCTCTTTAGACAAAACTGATTTGGGGTGGGCTGGGGGTGGTCCTAATCACGTGCTTGACGCCAGGGACAACCTTCCCTTGGCCACTTGTGCATCGGCAGTCACGTTTCCTGTTTATCCAGCACCTATTTAGTTGCTATTTGTCTTCCATCCCTAGAAAATGGAGCAGGAGAGCAGTGTTTCCCTCCCCCATAATCTAACTAGGGTTCTTATCTGATCCAATCTGGGAAGAGTTAAATAAACTTTAGCCAAATGTAGACCAATTAAAGATTAAATATATCCCTTTGACTAAGTTTTAGATTTAGTTCCATAAAGGGTTAATTTGGTTTTCTTTACACTCATTGAAGTTATTTTGAAATACAGTTTGGTAACAGTCTACTCTCCACAGTGCATATGTTTCTGAGTTTATAGTAAGGACTGAACATACATTTGATTTTCAGTTATATGTAACTGCAATTTTAGAACAATTTTTATTTATTCTGGCTAATTGCCTGAAACATTTCTGAACATTTATTGCAGCTTAATGGCAAAAGGAATAACTATACAAACAATGACGTCCTCTCTGTTCAAGTCGTTATGATTTTCTCACATGTGAATTGTTTTTTTTGCCAGTGATCCAAAGATCACTCCCATGAAGACTACTTTTTGTTTTTCGCTGGCAGGCAAGGTCACAGAAGTTGGAAATAACTGCCTTTTAATTGTTCATTGCAATCATTTGCAATTTAACAAATATGAATATAGTCAATCAGTTATCGCATCGAAGTGCCACTGGAAACAACTGCAACAAAATGGTTTAACCCTTCACTCTCCTATCAATATTTTTTGTAAAAAGAACAGCATAAATACAAAACTAGCAATCCTATTTTGTTCCTAAATTGACTTTTAGTGACTTTTTCTTTTGAGCCAACATAATGTAAGGTGTTTACCAAGAAAAGGACTGAGATTGAGTTTGCTGAGATAGTGCATGGCTGGATGGTCCTTGCTATATTTGTAACTGCAGCTCTTGGTGATTATTACAAAGTCGTTTGTGTGTAAAGCCTCAAGAGGGAGGCCTTGGTCTCTGAAAATCAATTCTACCCCATTCTTTGATTCACAAATTAATGTTTGGGTTGTGGCAGTATAGTGGTTACATTGCTAGACATGAAACATAGAAAAGTGTAACTGAAATCACAAAGGTAGTGAATTTCTCGAGTACATTGAAGATTATTTTCTGGAACAATATGTTCTAGAGCCAAAAGGAGGGCAGGCCATGCTAGATTTATGATGAGGAATGAACCAGACTCAGTTAATAATTTAACAATATGTGAATGTAGCCATCTAAAATGGCTGCCCGCAAAGAACGATGGGAAATTTGGCCAAGCTTGGACACAGACAAGCTGCAGCCTACAAATATACAAAATTGTAAATCAGACTTATGCAGAAACGAACACAGGAGAAAGGCCATTAAAAGGCATTCGAGGAAGAATAGAACTATCCTGTCAATCACATTGTTTACCGGACACAGCGGCACCCAAGTCCCTGCTCCCAACACTTCCAGACATGGCCACTGAGTGCCCACCCCAAAATCGATGTGGCAGCCCCTGATTGGACTTGATCAATCAGGGTGATGGAGCCCTGATCAATTGATTGACAATGACCCAGAGACCACCCACAAAAGGGGCATGGAAATCCAAGCAAGTTAAAAGGCGGTGCACAACATTAGAAACTCTTTCTCGACTACAGTGCTCTCTCGACTGCAGCATCGCCAGCCAACAACACAGTGTATCCATCACCAGCCAAGAAGAGCACCATCCGCACCATCCACAGAGGGACCAGAACTGAGGACACAGACGACTACCAACAAGAACTCCAGCATGACCAGAAATCAGATGAGGCCTTATCTGTTCTGTATTTTCCGGTCACCTGGAAGTTAAGTTAAGGTTGTTAAGTGTATTAGTTTATAGTCCAATGTGCATGAACGTGTGATTGATTAAGTAAATAACCATGTGTATGTTAATAAACTACTATTGTACTAAACAACTTGTGTGATCATTTGTCCACCATATACGGTTAACCACACACTGTGGTTTAGATAAAGAAAAAGAGCAACAGGAACATTTATCAAATTGAATGTTAGATTTGAGAAACAGAAATTTAATGGAAGTACTAAGTTGGTAAACTTTGGTAAGATTAACTTTAGAAAGGGGGAGATGGAGACCATTAGCAGCAAACTAGTCAGAACTGTTGTTGGGAAAAGCAACAGATGAACAGTAATAGGACGAGTTTACACAAATAAAGGCAAAATCTCTACTTATCAAATATAACAGACATATTTGAGAAAATAAATAAAATATAACGTAAAACTAAAGGAAAGAGCATATAAAAGTACCAAGCATAGTGTAGATCAAGGAGATGGGGAGAGATATAAAGAACAAAAAATGAAGACAAAGAAGATGGTAAGAGTGCAAAAAAGAATAAACTTGCAAGGGATATCAAGATTAAGACAAAGGTTTGACAGTTACGTTGGAAGCGAAAATGGAAATGTGAGTCATTTAAAATCAGATAGGATAACATTATAAATTATAATAAAGAAATGGTAAACCTGTTGAATAATTAATTTGTGTCTATCTTCACAGTAGAGTAAAAAAAGAAGACACTTACACTTATTTAATGCCTGCCATGATAGTCGGATGTCCCAAGGCACATTACAACCAAATAATTATTTTTGATATGTTGTACGGTTGGAAGATAGGAAAATTGTCATTTCACATGACATTCCTTAGAATTAATGATGAATTTGGGACCTCACTAATATTAACAAAACTAAGAAAACAGTATTGCAAAAAAAAACTAAAGACTGACAAATCCCCAGTAGCTGATGGTTTCCACCCAGGGGTTTAAAGAAAGTTTGTGAGGAAATTCCAGATGCTCTAGCTATAATTGTACAAACCTCTCTTAAATCAGGAACACCCCCCTCAGATTGGAAAATTGCAAATGTAATTGTATTTAAGAAAGGAAATTATATACCTGTTAGTTTAATATCTGTTGTGTGGAAATTATTAGAATACATAATTAAAGACAGAGGAGTGAGTACTTTTAAATATTTTTGCTGCTTTGACAGAGCCAACAAAGATTTGTAAAGGGTATGCTCTGCCTAAAGAAACGAAGGGAAATTAATTTGAGGAAGTAATTAGAGTAATGGACAAGGGATCATCACATGGATGTAGTTTATATGGACTTCCAGAAGGCATTCAACAAAATTCTGCATAACAGAAATTCAACCTCATGGAATTGCAGGCAAATTATTGTCTATTATTATTACGGTGGTTTGGAGGCAGAAGATAGGGAGCAGGGGTAATGAATGGAGGAAGAATTGTGCAGGAAGTGTCACAAAGGTTTGCTCGATACGTAACCATTCACTATATTTATTCATGATGTATGTAACATAGTATCAAATATCCAAAGGTGTAACAGGGACTATAAAATTAGAAAGAGACATGAATAGATTAAGTAAGTGAGAAAAACTGTAGTAAATGGTTAACACGTACTCAGATTACTAAATAATGGAAGTGGGGTACAAAAATTAATCAAAACCGTTAATGGAATGTTCATTTTATAACTAAAGGTTTAGAATATAAAGGGAAGAAGTTTTATTACAATGGTGCAAGCCCTAGTTGGATGGTATCTGGAGTACTCGGTACTGTTCTGGGCACCGCAACTTAAAAAGGAAGGAGTGCAGTACAGATTCACCAAAATGTCAGGTGCTTTCCAAACGTTAGATCATGCAGAATGATTGCGTAAACAATGTATTCCTTTTGATTATAAAAGGTTAGGGGATGATTTGAATGATGTTTTTAGCATCTTATAAGAAACTGACTGGGTAGATAGAGAGAAAAGGTTTTCACGAGTGGGGAGTCTAGGGCAAAGAATCTCGGATCGAATCAAATCTAGGTCATTCAGGAGGGAAGTTAGGAAACACTTCTTCATGCGAAGGGCATTAACAGTAAAGGACCCTTTTGCACAAGATATAGCAGACATTAACATGTTTAATAGTTTTAATAGTTTTAAGTCTCGAGTTTTCCTAGGAGAAAAGAGCCCTAGAAGAGACTTACTAGAGGGATTCAAGATCCCAAGTGGCTTGGGCAGGGTAAATAGTGATAAGCTCAAGAGGGCATCAAGAACTAGAGGGCATAGATTCAAAATAGTTGGCAAATGGTGATGTGTTGGGTGCTCTGGATCCATAGAACACATACAGGCCACCAACACTTAAAATAGTACAACACTATTTTATTAAACTATAAACTGTTGAACATACTCTAACTGTGGGTTAACACGATGTTAGATTAACTAAATACCTGTGCCTGTCCTAACCAGTCTAATCACTCAGCACATGGTGAGATCTGTGCTGTAAACTGTAAGCTTTGTACTTCTGAAAGGCTGCATCACGAATGAGCGGGAAAACTGATGCCCTCTGTCTTTATCGTGAGTGTGTTCTAACTGGTGATTGGCTGCGGTGTTATGCATGTTGATTGGTCCTAGTGTATGTCCATCAGTGTGTGTGTCTGCACCACGATATACTGGTGTATATTATGACAAATGGAATAAAAGTGAGGTGAGGAAAAATGTTGTCACCTCGGGGGTTGTTGGAGTCTGGAATGAATTCCCCGAGAGGGTGGTGGAGTCGGGTTCAATTGAGGGATTTAAAAGGGAATTGGATTGCTATTTGAAAAGAAAACATGTGCAGTGTTACAGGAATAAGGCAGAGGAGTGGGATTAGGTAGAATGTCCCTTAAGAGAGCCTGTACAGACTCGTTGGGCTGAATGGTCTCCTTCTGCTCTGTAAAGGTTCGATGATTCTGTGATTGACAGGATCTTGCTAGATATGATGCCATGGCAGGTGGAAGGAGCTGAGGCACAGATCAGTCATTGAGTGGCCTCAAATTCCAGCGGCTGAATGGCTTACTCCTGTCCCTATGTTCATAGGTTAGTAATCCAGAGGCCTTGAAAAATCATCCCGCGAATGTGAGTTTAAATATCAGCACTCCCATTGTTAGAGTGCTGAATTCAGCTTTTTTATATAAATTTGAAAGTAAAAACTGGTACCAGTAAAAGTGATGTTAAAATTCCAACTGGTTCATTAAAGAATTTACTTAATTCCCTGGAGGTTTGGGAGGCCGAGGGCGCGGGAGTATTCCTTTTTCTCCCATGTGCATAGGAATTACTCCCGAATAGATTTTTTCGTCCTGAGCTGGCGATTGATCCCGAGGGTGCAGGATGCCGAGTATTCGGCCATAGCAATTTCAGACCATGCTCCGCACTGGGTCGATCTGGAGATGGGGGAGGCGCGGGACCAGCGCCCGCTGTGGCGTCTGGACGTGGGGATGCTGGCAGATGAGGAGGTGTGTAGGAGGGTCCGGGAAAGTATGGAGGGGTATCTTGAGACCAACGACACGGGGGAGGTCCGGGTTGGGATGGTCTGGGAGGCTCTGAAGGCAATGATCCGGGGGGAGCTGATTTCCATCCGTGCCCGTAGGGAAAAGAGGGAGAGGAGGGCGAGGGAGAGACTGGTGGGGGAGCTCCTGGATGTGGATGGGAGGTACGCGGAGGCCCCGGAGGAGTGATTGCTGGGGGAACGGCGTAGCTTGCAGGCCAAGTTCGACTTGCTGACCACCAGAAAGGCGGAGACACAGTGGAGATAGTGGTGGTGCTAGATGCAGAGAAGGTGTTTGATAGAGTTGAGTGGGGGTACCTGTGGGAGGTGCTGGAGAGGTTTGGATTTGGGGAGGTGTTCATCAAATGGGTGAGGTTGCTTTATGAGGCCCGATGGCGAGTGCAGTTACTAATGGAAGGAGATCAGAATACTTCAGGCTCTACCGTGGGACTAGGCAGGGGTGCCCCCTGTCCCCCTTGCTTTTTGCACTGGCGATTGAACCTCTCGCTTTGGCGTTGAGGGAGTCGGGGAGGTGGAGGGGTCTGGTGCGGGGTGGGGAGGAACATCGGGTATCACTGTATGCGGACGACCTGCTGCTGCATGTGGCGGACCCGGGGGGGGGGAATGCCGGGTGTGATGGAGTTGTTGGCTGAGTTTGGGGGCTTCTCGGGCTATAAGCTGAATCTGGGCAAGAGCGAGGTGTTTGTAGTGCACCCGGGTGACCAGGAGGAGGGAATTAGGAGGCTCCCGTTTAAGAGGGCAGTGAAGAGTTTTAGGTACCTGGGGGTGCAGGTGGCCAGGAGTTGGGGTACTCTCCACAAGCTTAATTTTACCAGGCTTGTGGAGCAGATGGAGGAGGAATTCAAAAGGTGGGACATGGTGCCGCTATCGCTGGCGGGTAGAGTGCAGTCCGTCAAAATGACGGTACTCCCGAGGTTCTTGTTCCTTTTTCAGTGTTTGCTCATCTTTATCCCTAGGGCCTTTTTTAGGAGGGTGACTAGCAGCATCATGAGCTTTGTTTGGGCGCATGGGACCCCGAGGGTGAAGAGGGTCTTCTTGGAGCGGGGTAGAGATGGTGGGGGGCTGGCGTTACCCAACCTCTCGGGGTATTATTGGGCGGCCAATGTGTCAATGGTGCGCAAGTGGGTGATGGAGGGGGAGGGGGCAGCATGGAAACGGTTGGAGATGGCGTCTTGTGGAGGCACAAGCCTGGTAACGGCGCCGTTGCCGCTCCCTCCTATGAGGTATACCACGAATCCGGTGGTGGCGGCTACCCTCACGATTTGGGGGCAGTGGAGGCGGCATAGGGGGGAAGTGGGGGGCTCGATGGAGGCTCCGCTGGGGGGGGAACCATCGGTTCGTCCCGGGGAACATTGATGGGGGGTTCCAGGGTTGGCACAGAGTGGGCATCAGAAAGCTGAGGGACCTGTTCATTGATGGGAGGTTTGCGAGCCTGGGGGATTTGGAGGAGAAATTTGGGCTCCCCTCGGGGAACATGTTCAGGTACCTGCAGGTAAAGACGTTTCTAAGTGGCAGGTGGAGGGATTCCTTTTGCTTCCTGCGTGTGGGGTGAGTGACAGGGTGCTTTCAGGGGTCTGGGTCGGGGATGGGAAGATATCTGATATCTACAAGGTAATGCAGGAGGTGGAGGAGGCGTCAGTAGAGGAGCTAAAGATTAAGTGGGAGGGAGAACTGGGGGAACAGATTGAAAATGGGACATGGGCTGATGCCCTGGAGAGGGTTAACTCTTCCTCCTCATGTGCGTGGCTTAGCCTCATCCAATTCAAGGTGCTACACCGGGCCCACATGTCCGGATCTAGGATGAGTAGGTTCTTTGGGGGCGAAGACAGGTGTGTCAGGTGTTCGGGGAGTCCAGCGAACCATGCCCATATGTTCTGGGCATGCCCGGCACTGGAGGAGTTCTGGAAGGGGGTGGCGAGGACGGTGTCGAGGGTGGTAGGATCCAGGGTCAAGCCAGGCTGGGGACTCGTGATTTTCGGGGTTGCGGTGGAGCCGGGAGTGCAGGAGGCGAGAGAGGCCGGTGTTTTGGCCTTTGCGTCCCTAGTAGCCCGGCGGAGGATCTTGCTGCAGTGGAAGGGTGCGAGACCCCCAAGCGTGGAGACCTGGATCAATGACATGCGGAATTTATTAAGCTGGAGAAGGTCAAATTCGCCCTGAGAGGATCGGTACAAGGGTTCTTTAGGCAGTGGCAGCCTTTCCTCGACTTTCTGGCTCAGCGATAGGGTACTGGGTCAGCAGCAGCAGCAACCCGGGGGGGAGGGGGGGGGAAAAAGGGAGGGGGGGGGGGGGGGGGGGGGGGGCGGGCGTTGACTATGTTTATTTAATTTTAATTTATTTTTAAGTTCTCTTGTTGTTTACTGGGTTTGGGGGGGTGGGGGGGTGTGATACATGCGTTGCTTCGGACTTGGGGGTGTTTTACTTATTATGTTATTTTATTGTGGCTTGTTATTGTTTGTTGTTATATTTTTTGTAATATTTAAAAAAAGAATTTACTTAATGATATGAAGTTACATTCTGCTCACAAGAAGCGAACAATGTACAATATGAACGCAAGACAGTGGCCAGGAAGGAGAATGGAAGTAGTGGCAAGATAACATAACCTGTCAGAGTGCCAAAAATATAGCTTTGGTCTTCTCAATGGAATTGGGACTCATTCAAAACTGGATGTCAGACTGCAGAATGACAACAAGTGTATTGAGGGAGGTCATGGAGTGCTGGGTATCATCAGCGTACATGTGGAAGCTAGCCCCATGTCTGCATTCCATAAATATTCACCAGTGCCTTTCATCTTTCAGGTAACTCTAAATATCACATTCCTACCACCTGATGAAACATACATGCAAACCTTTGCAAGAATAATCACTGCGTTGAAATTTTTAGGAGATTCTATTAACCCTACCCACCTGGAAGATACCAGGTGAATGAGCAATTAAACTGCCCAGCTTACTTGACTGCCAGAAACCTGGGGCGGAATTCTCCGGCAGGCCCAACGCCGTTGTGAAACCCGGAGAGGTTCACAACGGCATCGGAGGCCGCTCCTGGCCCCCTATTCTCCCCCCGCCGGGGGGCTAGGAGGGCTGTGTCGTGAATCTCAGCCGACGCGTCTAATGACGTCAGCCGCGCATGCGCGGTTGCCGTCTTCCCCTCCGCTGCCCCGCAAGACGTGGCAGCTTGATCTTGCGGGGCGGCGGAGGGGAAAGAGTGCGTCCCATTGAGACGCCAGCCCGACGATCGGTGGGCACCGATCGGGGGCCAGTCCCCTCCCGAGCACGGTCGTGGTGCTCATACCCCTCTCCGCCCCCCACAAGCCACAAAACAGCTGTCGGCGCCATGTTCACACCGGCAGCAACTAGGTGTGGTTGCCGCCGGCGTGAACAGGTCGGGAACGGCAGGCCACTCAGCCCATCCGGGCCGGAGTATCGCCGGTCGCCGTGAAAAATGGCGGCCCGCGATTCTCCGAGCGCCGTGTCGCAAAATGCGACACTCCATTTTGGGGGGTGGGAGAATCGCGGGGGGTGCCAGAGCGGCCCTTCCGCGATTCTCCCACCCGGCGTGTGAGCGGAGAATCGCACCCCTGTTGTTCCAAACTGTATCCTGCTCAAACAAGTAGGTGGCAAAAATACACTTGTCCCAAATCAGTGGAGTCCTTCTTGGTTTATGCATGGTGCATCCCAAAATGTAATTGGTGCAATTTGAAGTGTTGGATTTGATTTTCGCTCCAGGTGAGGGCAGAACCAGAACTGGAAGAGGTCATCTCCATACTGGGAAAGAATGATTTGGGTCCAAGAGTGAATAACAGTGAGTTGTGTCTCAGTGTGCTGAGACACTCTGGGCGTAATTCACCGAGCCTCCGCGCCGAAAACACGATCGGCGCAGGGGCGGAGAATGGACGTTGACGCCGATATCATTCTCTGGTCCCCGGAGAATCACCGCGAATCGCACGCGCAGTCTACATGGCGCCGGTAGGGGGCATTGACAGAGGCCCCCGTAGCGATTCTCCAACCAAAACTGGCCGGGATTGTGACGCCGTGTTTCTAACCACGTTTTGCCTGTCGGGAACGACCAGTGGCAGCTGTGGAGTCGGTCCGCAGATGCCCTGGTGGGGGCGGAAGGATCCTTCACCGGGGGTGGGGGAGGAGTGGGGGGGGGGGCCTCACGGACGGCCAGGCTAGAGATCGGGGGCTACTCATCCGCCAGCGGGCCCTATCGCGGGGGGACCTATATTTTCGGGGCCAGTCCGCGGTGTGAGTCCGTCATTTCGCACGGGGTGGCCACCGAAGGCCACCGCCATGCGCATGCGCAGACTCCCGACTGGAAGTGCAGGGCCCCATATCGGCAGCCAGAGCTGCAAGGTGTACTCCTGGGCCCTGCTCGCCCCCTGCAGGTTGAAGAGTCACTCTGGGCTTTCTTCAGGAAAGTCCAGAGTGAAACGCCCCTGTTTTAACACTGAAGTGGGGACTTAGCCCCATTATTGGAGAATCCCGCCCCCTGTTACATTTCCTTCTGTAACACACCCAAAGTGGGAAAAGAGGAGGACAGTTTGCAGCAGTATTCTTCCACATGGCCTTCACTTTTAACTTTCAATCGAGTTATGGTAACGGGTTTGTATAGGTGCTTTTCAGATAGAAAATAATCAGAAAGAATAGGATGACAAAAAGTAGCAGCAAGTGGTTAATCAGAAACCCCAAGCTGCCAGTGGTCCTCTTACTTATCTCTAGCACCCTTTATGGCCGACTTTCCAACTGAACTTTGTGATCAGGTTCCTACAAGTTTTGTTCTTCTTTGGGATACAATGCTCATCAAACTTTTTAACGATTGCATCAAAGTTCTCACTATCTGCCTCTCGCTCAACTACAAATGTGTTAAAGATTTTGATTTTGCCTTTACTGTTCTCCATGAGCCCAGTGGTGGTGTCGGCCCTAAGGGACAGTGGAGGCAGCATTTGGGACTGGAGGGTGCCTCGGTGTGGGCGCTGATCTGTAATAGCCATAAGTTTCATCGAATCATAAAGTTTACAGTGCAAAACAGGAAACCTGCCAGTACAGGATTGCACTGGCAGGGCTGAATGCGAGGTTTAGGGGTTGGTGGCAGGCAGGGACGATCGCTTTGGTGACTTGTTTATAGGGGGTACATTTGCAGAACTGGAAGCCCTGGAGGAAGTGTATAGGTTGGCTTTAGGTACCTATAGGTTTGGGACTTTGCAATGCGAGAGGTGCTGTCCTTTCCTGGGCTGCCGCCCCTGGGTTGCAGGATAAGGTGCTGCCGAAGGAAGAGATGGGGGAGGGGATGGTGTCAGAGGAGTTGATGGAGTGGGAGCAAGCCCTGCTGGGGGATATTAAGTGTAACTGAGAGGAGGAGCTGGGAGGAGAGGTGGGGGCTGAAATGTGGCCGGAGGCCCTGCGGAGGGTAAACGTATTCTCATCATGTGCAAGGCTGAGCCTCATCCAGTTTAAAGTGGTACATTGGGCTCATATGACGGTGGCGGAGATGAATACGTTTTCTGAGGGGCTGGTGGATAGGTATGAGCAGTGTGTGGGGAGGGCCCGCAAATCCTGTCCACATGTTCTGGGCGTGTCCAATACTGAGAGGGGTTCTGGCAGTGGTTCTCGGACGTGATGTCTGAAGTGCTGGGTGTGGAGGTGGTCCCGAGTCCAGAGGTGCTGATACTTGGGATGTCGGAAGACCCAGGAGTCCAGGGGGTGAGAGAGGCTGATGTTTTGGCCTTTGCCTCCCTGATAGCCCAGAGACAGAGTTTGCTCAGGTAGCGGGACCTCAGAGCCTCCGAAAACGGGAGTGCGGGTGAGTGACCTGATAAAATACCTGAGGCTGGAGAAGGTCACGTTCTCCTTGAGGGGGTCGGCATAGGGGTTCAGCCAAAGATGGAAGCCATTGGTTGTTTTTTTTAAGGATGTTTAAGGAGTCAGCAAGGGGGGAGGGGCTGGGGTGTAAGGGGGTTATAATGGGGTAGGCGGGATGCGAGATGGGTTCGGTTTCAGGGGAGCAGGTGGGGTGCGGTTGTTTATTGAATTGTTCTGTTCTTCTGATTCTTTTTATAAATGTGAAAATGCCTTAAATAAAAAAACATTTTTTAAATGCTTAATTGTTTATAAAGTTGTTTGGGATGTTCTGAGGTAGCGAAAGACACTGGGCTTGGTGTTTTGGTGTGGGAACAAGACTGTTGAATCTCGCGAGTGCCTGTCGTGAGATTTGTGACATTAAGCTTATTTAAATATTTGTTTGCAGGAGTTTCTCGATGCCTGGGACCTAACAGAAGATTAGGGCAACTTTCCAAAATGGCGCCCCGATTTGCGAAGAGCCTTTCCTGCTGGGCCAAAAAAACAGAAAAGAGCCCACTATCTAAATGCAACTTCCTTGTTTCATTCTTCCTTTAGTGCATGTTTTGTTTTGTTATTGGTTATGGCAAGACTCTGTGGAATTTTGTTTGATATGTATCTGATTGCAACAATCATAAATATGAATGTAGCATAATTTAAATTGCCGCTTTATTCTTAGCGTGTTCTTACACTTGTTAGGAAAACAAAGGTAGTATTAAGATATTTATATTTGTATTGGTAAACATTAGAAATAAGGTACAGCTTTAAGTGGGTTTATTTGATTGTTTCTGTGCCTGGAAAGGCAAAAACCTATGGCTAGATTCAAGCTGGACAAAGGTGTTTGGATGTGTGGGGGTTGGTTTCAATTTGAATTGGGATTCTATTGTGGATGCCTTGAAATAGTGGATGCATTGGTGGTCAAACAACTATAGAATCCCCACAGTGCAGAAAATTTGGTCCATCGAGTCTGCACAGATCCTCTGAAAGAGCACACTACCTATGCCCACAACCCTGCAACCCCACATAACCAGCACATCCCTGGGCACTAAGGGGCACTTTAGCATGGCCAACCCACCTAACCTGCATATTTTTGAACTGTGGGGGGGGAACTCCACACAGTCACCCAAGGCCGGAATTGAACCTGGGTCCCTAGCACTATGAGGCAACAGAGATCACCACTGTGCCATCATGTCACCCAGTGTGATATAGGGAGCTATGCCATGAAGAGTAAATATAGTTGCTTGATCTATGTAAGAAAAAAAAAGCTCCCCTTCTCTTTAGTTTTAGCTGAAAGTTGGAGCAGTTGGTGACAGGCAGATAGTGGGGGAATTATGTCTCTCAGCTTTGCTAAAAGAAAAGCCATACAATGGAGTAATATTTAAGAAAGCCAGTGCCAGAAATCTAAGGGACAACTACTTAAGGAAACTAGAGAAAAGAAGAGGAATTTCCAGGAGGACTGAATTTAAAGGAACAAATAGGAACTGGGAGCAGAACAGGGTACTGTTAAATTCAAGTCACAGAACTGAGAAGGAAGCAATTGGTTAGCATGCTTTAAAAAAAGGTTTCTGAAGTAATCCTAACGTTTGGAATGTCTTACTACTGCCTGGGAAACAAATCTTAAAGTAATTGGGAAGAAAGTATTGGCTGGATATCAGAAGTTGGGTAACAGGGGATGACAGTCAAGGCAAAGAAATCCTAAAGGGGTTTGTACAAGATCCTGAAACAGACTCACTTTTAAAAGTGGAGCAGAAGCTTTGTTCAAAAGTGTCATTTGTCAAATCTGGGCTGGAGTATGGATTGCAAACTGCTAAGTGAAAGTATTGCTACAAGAAGAGATTTTAAAGCATATTTTGGGAGTGGAGTTTAGAAACTCTCATATGAAAGTCATCTCAGGAGATTCTGAGGGAGAAATCTACAAACACTAACTTGCTAATGAAACCATTATAGCTTCAAGTGTACTTTGTCACCCGTGTTAATTTTAAAACCTCTGTGTAACCTAAGGAGGGAGTAAAGGAGTATTGTATTATAATCCAATTGTTCCATGTTTAATAAATGTTTTATTACGTTGTTAAAACTAATTAGCAGTCCTGTGACTCTGTTCCTTTATATTTGATCATAAACGTAACAGTTTATGGTCTTTTGAGCCAAGGTTCCATTCTGGGATCTTCCTGTCCAGTTAAAACAACAACTGGGATTGTAACACACTAATGATGCCATTTCAGTGAATTTTACGGTATTACGTCAAAAGTAATTGTAGTGTCTGATATCTGTCACCAAAAATTTTAAACCATAAAACATATGGACAAGGGGAAACTGAGAGACACTGCTAAGTTTACAGATGTCTTCATTTATAATATTGAAGATTCTCAGTTCTGTGGCATACAATTTCCCTTGAAATAATATTTCCACTCCATGTAGGGAGGAGAGGAGCTGAACCCTTTTCCAAGACCACCCAACCTGTTCCCAGCAGGGAGATCGTCTTGAGATCCTTTTTCCTATCCCAGAGTGTGAAACTGCTAGTTGAAGCATGGCCTTGGATAAATCACTAGGTCTGGATGGATTGTCCTCAATGTTCTAAGTCATGACAATGTTACTTAATAACTTTTAACAACACATATTCCTCTGGCATCCTCCCGTGACCATGACCTCAGTTCAATTCGCTGTACTCCCACAATAAAGCTAAAGATTCACTTGCTCTTACCACCAACAGACCAATATCATTAGTTAATTTGGACTGTAAAATTCTGACAAAAACCGTGCCTACATACCAACTGGCCATACTTCATGCTACAATTCATTTTGATCAATAAAGTTTATGAAGTGTGTCAGTGTCAGACAACTTGAGAAAGATCCTCAACACCCTTGCATATTGCAAACTGAATGTTATCCCGGCAAAGGGCCCTGTATTCAAATTCAAAGAACCTAGTTGTTGTGGTGATTTTTTTTCCATGCAAAACATTTTGGTTTGGATTTGGCTTTCTGAGCTGAATGCGTGCGCCACGCAGATATCTTTCAAAAATGCTTTATGAAGTTAGTTCATTGTAAGTAACTTCGGTGAAGCCCACGCTGCGGTTAATCTATCATAAAGCCATTCAGAAGAACGAGACAAGGCTGTCTTTCACCTGCTTCTCTCTGTGTAAAACGAGAGGTGGAGTACAATATTTGCTTGTATTTTGTGACAGATACTATCGGGCCAACAATAACAATTAGGTTGAAAAAAATAAATTAGTGCTATGTTTTCTCCACAGCAAGTATTGTCCTGAAGTGGGATGTTTTCCCAGGCTCTAAATAGTTTTACGTACATAATTAGGTTATTTGCTGTTCAAACTTCAGACCATAACTTGTACCTGAGGAGAGAACATCTGTTGGCTGCTTCATTGCCAAGTTTTACCTATGAGGCACACCTACAAATAATTGGTGCCAGATACTCTAAATCTAACACATTTCTACTGTGAATTAAGACAAAAATAAAGGATTTTGTTCTGGACACAGGATAGCCTCAGAAAAAAAGAACGTTACATTATGAGTATAATCTCCTGGTCCTGCCTGGGGACCTGAAGGCAAGTTCGGACAGAAAGTTGGAAATGAGGGAGTTGGATAATTAGGCCAAAGCAGTCACACCTCTGGCCAATCTGGCTCGAGCTGATGAAACTGGCAATAGCTACTCGGGTGGCACGGTAGCACAGTGGTTAGCACTGTTGCTTCACAGTGCCAGGGTCCCAGGTTCGATTCTCGGCTTGGGTCACTGTCTGTGCAGAGTCTGCACATCCTCCCCGTGTCTGCGTGGGTTTCCTCCGGGTGCTCCGGTTTCCTCCCACAAGTCCTGAAAGACGTGCTGTTGCATAATTTGGACATTCTGAATTCTCCCTCCGTCTACCCGAACAGGTGCCAGAGTGTGGCGACTAGGGACTTTTCACAGTAACTTCATTGCAGTGTTAATGTAAACCTACTTGTGACAATAAAGATTATTACTATTCTCCCAGCATTAGTGGGTAGCCAATTTAAATAATTAAGTGTCCATTTGTGGGCAGATTGGGCACGCCGATGAGATCTATCCGACGGTGCACAACCTCCCTGGGAAACGACCATCAGCAGCTGCAGGTCATCCTGGCAGCTATTGTCATCATTCCTTTTCTAGGCGTCCAAAACTTTTCGGAGGGCCCCTCAAGATGAGCTTGAAGCTTCAAGAACCCTGAATTGATCAGTAGGTGTAACATCAATCAATCTGAAGAATTCCTCACGTAATACTGAGTCAGTGGGCATGTTGTTGGCAAGTGTGGGGCCGGGATCTTTTCCACATCCCCACCCCCGATTATTTTTAAATGCGACAGGATCTTGCACTCAAAGCGCCATATTTTCAAAGGCAAAAAACAACCAGAAACAGGATCTCAAAATGCAGCCATTCCATATCATACATACAATCCCATATTTTTTTAAATAATAGTTTATTAAAGATTTCATAAATAATAAACACGATCTAGACTTCAGCATAACTCTGAAAATCGTTCAAACATTGTATAATTGTCACGCTAAAACAAGTATGCAGAGGCATGGACAAACACACAACAAAGGCTAAGTCCAAGCAGCCCCCCCCCCCCCATATCTCCACTAAACCCACAAATAAATCATACTCCCCCCCCCAACAGCTGATGGTAATTAACTCTTTGAAGTATGAGTTAAATGGCTGTCATTCACCTCAGGTAGAATCCATCTACCAATCCCCTAATGGTGTACTCGGCCTTTCCCAGGTATAAAAAGTCCATAAGGTCACCCAGCCAGGCTAAGGCACTTGGCAGATGGTCGATCTCCATCCCAGCAGAACCTGCCTTCGGGCCATCAGCGAGGCAAAGGTGAGTGCATCTGCCTTCACTTCCGTCCGCAGCCCCGGCAAGTCCAACACCCCGAATATGGCCACCAACGTACAAGGTTCCAGATCAATATTAAGAGCCGCTGACATGATGTTAAAGAAGAAGACTCAAAAGCTCACCATCTTTGGGTAGGTATGGTTGGTGGGCCCACGTGAACACCACTCACACCTGGGCCGGGATTCTCCCTTACCTGGCAAGGCGGGGGGTCCCGGCGTAGCGGAGTGGCGCCAACCATTCCGGCGTCAGGCCTCCCCAAAGTTGCGGAATTCTCTGCACCTTTAGGGCCTAGGCCCGTGTCGGAGTGGTTTCCACCATGCTGACTGGCGCCAAAACTGGCGCCAACGGCCTTTGGCGCCCGCCGTCGGGGCTGGCCGAAAGGCCTTCGCCGGTCCACGCATGCCCCGGTGCGTCAGCGGCCTCTGACGTCAGCACCGCCACATGCGTGGTAGGTGGGGTCTCTTCTGCCATCCACCATGGTGGAGGCCGTGGCGGCGGCGGAAGAAAAAGAGTGCCCCCGCGGCACTGTTCCGCCCGCCGATTGGTGGGCCCCGATCGTGGGCCAGGCCACTGTGGGAGCACCCCCCCCCCCGGTGTCCGATCGCCCTGTGCCGCCCCCAGGACCCTGAGGGCCCGCTCGCGCCGCCAATCCCGCCAGCACAGAGGTGGTTTAAACCACGTCCGCGGGATTGGCCTGTCAGCAGCAGGACTTTGGCCCATCGCGGGCCGGAGAATCGCCGTGGGGGGCCCACTGATCGGTGGGGCGTGATTCCCGCTCCCGCTGATTCCCGGGTGGCGGAGAATTCCGGCCACGGCGGGGGCGGGATTTATGCCAGCCCCGGGCGATTTCCCGACCCTGCGGGAGGTCGGAGAATTCCGCCCCTGTTCTCCATCAAAGAACCCGTTCATGGCAGCATGGCGGCGCAGTGGTTAGCACTGCTGCCTCACGGCGCCGAGGTCCCAGGTTCGATCCAGGGACTGGGTCACAGTCTGTGTGGAGTTTGCACATTCTTCCCCGTGTTTGCGTGGGTTTTTCCCCCACAACCCAAAGATGGGCAGGGTAGGTGGATTGGCCACGTTAAGTTGCCCTTTAATTGAAAAAAATTTATTGGGTGCACTGAATTTCTAAAAGAAAAGACCCCGTTCATCCTACTTTTGGTTAGATGAGCTCTGGATCAGGCTGAGCCGTACCCAGAATGAGCTGGAATTTACCCCGCAAAAGATCTCATTCCACACATCTTCATTTAAGATGGGTCCCAACTTCTCCTCCCATTTTATCTTCACCTGATCAAGCAGCGTAGATTCCAGTGAGATGGTCCACTCATAGATATTCGAGATTCTCCCAGTCCTAGCCAACTGTAAGATTTCCTCCAACAGGGAAGGCTGTGGCACCAAGGGGAACGCAGGGCAAACCCTGTGAACTAAGTTGCGCAATTGAAAATATCGGAATAGGTGCGTCCGTGATTTCGCCAAGAACTCCTCCTAACTGGCAAAACCATAAGACATAGGAGTGGAAGTAAGGCCATTCGGCCCATCGAGTCCACTCCACCCATCTATAAGCAGGTCTCTAAAGCACTGGAGCCCCTTCCCCCTCCTGTGCTCTAAAGGTCAAATCCAAACCCGATGGCTCAAAAAAATGATTACCATTTATAGGCTCCAATAACAATATGGCACTCACCTTGTAATGTTGTCTGAGCTGCCTCCATATCTAGATCACCACTGGGTTTGAGATATATCTCGTTGCAGTGAGTGAGTGTGGTGTAGTTATTATGGCCCAGAGGCTTGACCCTTTACATGAACTTGCCTCCATCTCTGCAAGTCAATTCTCAGCCTACCCAACAAATTTTTAAAATTTAACTTATAAATCCTGTGCCAATCATATGTCACTTGGATACCAGGATACCAGAAGCTACCTCTGGCCAGGTGGAAGGGCAATACCCCCAGATTGGCTCCCCTCTCTGAAGGATTAGCGGAAAGTACTCACTTTTCCCCAGGTTAACCTATAGCCCGAGAAGGAACCAAAGCTCCTGAG